>NC_141021.1:8087500-8115000 GCF_052040795.2 Danio rerio | reverse complement strand
AATAACTAAATAAAGTGATTACTGAAGGGACAATGACGAAATATAATACAAACGTTGTCCAAACTCATGTAGTATTATTATTATTATTATTATTATTATTATTATTATTATTGTTGTTGTTGTTGTTGTTGTATTACTACTGTATTATTATTATTATTATTATTATTATTATTATTATTATTATTATTGTACTATTATTATTATTATTATTATTATTTTTGTTGTTGTTGTTGTTATTATTATTATTTAGACAAGGATAAATGGCTGATCAGTATGGAAATAGTCACTGTACATTCCAATTAGGAGGTTTAAAAAAATCTAAATATGGTTAAAAATAACTAAATAAAGTGATTACTGAAGGGACAATGACGAAATATAATACAAACGTTGTCCAAACTCACCTGTAAAGAGACCGTCCTCCAATGGTGGCAAGGTTTGAGAAAACGCCAAGATCCGTCATGTTCTCCGGCCAGGACTGAACATTCAAGAAACCTTAAAAGCCAGAAAACAAAAAGAAAAAAAGAAAAAGGAAAAAGTACTTAGCTTTTACTCATTCAACACTTGATTTCAAAGATCCTGCACATAAAACAGACACAGACGTTAGTTACTATGACAGCAGACACCAGCTCAGGATATTGCCACAGGTCCAGTGGGTGCAATATTATTTACTGCCTGCCAGACGGTACAAAATGACCCCATTACATTCAAATAAAAGTATATTAAGGGAAATGATTGCGCTAATTAAAAGAGCCGGTTCCGTTTACCACCAAGCATCATTTCTTCAAACGCACATTGTTTTAATTATCACTGCGTTGTCTTGTATTGGGTGAAATGTGTCTAAACCAAGGCCACACAAGAGAGCAATATTGTTGGGTTTCATTTTGAAAACGCTGCAACGCCGCTTCACTCCATTAGCTATTTGGCACAATCATAAGAACAAGCCGAAAGTGACAAAAGGCTTTTAACATGAGTCATAGTTCATTCCTTTGAGGCTTTATAAACAAATAAATATTGTACGATGAGGATTTGTGATGGAAAAAAAATGCTCCAAGACTCAAAGGATAAAATGTTAATGTATGAAGAAATAAAGAAAGTGAATGGTTTTACGCAAGGATAGCTGGGTTTAATGGGTTGTCAAGTGATGGATGGTGACTGTCGCTCACCTGTGATCTCTCTGACGGTGCGGAAAACATTTAACCGATCAGGATCCAGAGCTCGAATTCCATGAAACATGTCCCTGTTAGAAACCACAGACAACAGCAAGACATTATCTGTGTGTGTGTGTGTGTGTGTGTGTGTGTGTGTGTGTGTGTGTGTGTGTGTGTGTGTGTGTGTGTGTGTGTGTGTGTGTGTGTGTGTGTGTGTGTGTGTGTGTGTGTGCATTAAGAGATTATAAATTCTATCATTAGTTTTAGAAATCTGCTTTTTGATTGTTTTAAGGAGTAGTTGGTGCAAAAATCTATTAAAATGTATCTATTTAATCACCCTGAAATGGTTATTTATGTATTTTCTTTATTTGTTGAATACCTGTAACAATTGAGATCCATCAAAAACAACAACAAAAGCTTTGGTTTTAAATGAACTTTTCTTGTATTCAATAGAAGAAAAAAAAATAATTTAATTTATTTAAATTCATTTAATTTTGATAAGATAAAATAAACTAAAATAAAACAATCAAATAAAAATAAAAATAAAATAAAATGTGTGAGTTTTTTATTTATATATGGATTATTTTTATATTGATGAGAAAATATTGTAAAAAAAGAATTTAAAAATGTATATTATTATAATATGTAAATACAATTATTTGTTTATTCACAGAAAAAAATTAAAGAGCATTGAAGGCTGAAGGTTATATAGGCCATTACGAGCTCTATTGGTCTCACCCTTTGATGCCTGTAATAAGGAAGATTAGGTTGCCATTAATCTTGGTGCAGTTGACAAACTTCTCAATGTTACTGGAATCGACTGTTTGAGCCATTTGAAGACTGCCGGTTCCTATTCCATCACACACTGAATCACAAAAACAAACCAATTAATAACATTCAAAATGTACTCAGCACAATTGAGACTCTAGAAAAAAAGCAAAAAATTAGCCACTGCCACCCCAGGTTATATATACATATTAAACAATATATAGTTTGTCAGGATACGTTTGGGTTAGGATAAGTTCAGGTTGAAGCAAACAAACAAACAAACAAAAAAAACAAACAAACAAAAAATTATTTTATTTATTTATTTTTGAAATGTACTGCAAAACATCCCTGTGGTATAACAAAAATAAAACAAACAAACAAACAATAAAATAAAATAAACAATAAAAATAAAATATTTTTTTATAATAAATAAAAATAAATAAAAGTAAAAAATAAAAATAAAAAATAAAAATAAATAAATAAATAAATAAATAAATAAATAAATAAATAAATAAATAAATAAATAAATAAATAAATAATAAAATAAAATAAAATAAAATAAAATAAAATAATTAAACAATAATGAAAAATTTATATTTATCAACTTTTTTATTTACTGCAAAATATCCCACCTGTGGTATGATAACACAAACAAATAAACAAACAAACAATCATAAAATCATAAAATAAAAAAGTAATAATTAATAATAAAATAAAATAAATAAATAATATTTATTTCATTTACTTATTTTTAAATGTACCGCAAAACATCCCACATGTGGTACAATAACACAAACAATTTTACTAATCAAATAAATTAAAATAAAACAAAATTAAAATAAATTTAATAAATAAAATAAACAAACAAACAAGCAAAACTAAACAAAAAAAAAAAAAAAAATAGAATATGAATGAATGAATGAATGAATGAATGATGTTACATTAACATCTAACTGAAAGTAAATACATTTCAGTGCTAAAACTGAATATAAAACTGCTACATAGACTTATAAATAAATGAAATTAATAAAAAAGACAAACATAACATGACAAAATAAAATAAACACGTAACAATTTAAAACTTAATGCCACTGCAGTATTTGATTATTATTATATATATTTTTAATACTGCAGTATTTTTTACAAAAACTCATGGCAATGCATAATTAGTAATAGGATCTAATTGAGGGGTATGCTTAGGGGTGGGGTTAGGGGGCATGTCTACTTTTGAAAATTGTGTGCTTTCATATGAATGAAATCGTGTGAATTTGAACAAATTGGCCACTTTTATGGCTTTTCTTAATGAGATTGGGCTGGTTTTTATTACTTCTTTGACTTTAGTGTTCATCTTCTTGACATAACATGTTTTGTATACTGTAACAGATTATTAGATAACAAACAGCCACGACTTCCATCTCAGATCGATAAATTCTGCCCACATAATTATGAATGTGACGAAAATCCATATAATAATGATTGTATATTGCAAGGCCTTACATTTCATTGAAGTTTAAACATGTCTGTTAATAGCAACTGCTTTCTTTGCTGGAGAAAATCAAATATTATGACTAAAATCAACAATCTGAATTCTGGTATATGTGGGAAGCAGCCATGTATTAAGTCGAATAGTTGTACACCCAACTGGTAGTTATCGCAAAAATAAACCCATTCAGGATTTATTTTGCTTTGTGCAGGGGTCCTATTCATGCTGTCTGGGTTTATTCTGAGATAACAACCGGTTGGATATATAAATATAAAAACAGCACTCTGGTTGCTTTACAAAAACTCCAGAAGCATTTGAGCATGCTTTAATATCATATATGAATACACTGAAATGCATTTCTCCATTGTAAGATGAGCCGAGACATTCACTTGATGTTATTTCACAGAAGAAAGGGTTATTCAAACATCCACTGAGTCAATTTCCCCCTCATTGTGAGCCTAATTATGATCAAATGAGAGTCATATTGAGATTGACTAATATGACCCAGTTTGGTGTCTGTGCACATTATTATTTCAGCTTATTTTGTGGTCATCCCTCATTAATCACAAACTATGTTAGGATCATTATAGAACTGACTCTCTAAATGCTTCATGATTATAAATGTATTATGTTCCTAATATAATGTACATGTATATGGTACATAGTAGTTTAGACTATGTAAAACTACTGGTTAGGGCTGGATTAGTTGACCTATTGAAAGGCTATAGTGTTTGAACACTTGAACACTTCAAGGAAGTCTTAATGAATAAAATAAAATAAAATAAAATAAAATGAAATAAAATAAAATAAAATAAAATAAAATAAAATAAAATAAAATAAAATAAAATAAAATAAAATAAAATAAAATAAAATAAAATAAAATAAAATAAAATTAAATTAAATTAAATTAAATTAAACAAAATAAAATAAAATAAAATCCTGCTTTAAATGCCAGCAGCACATTCTGACTAGCATTGAAAAAACACAACATATGCTGGTTCTTTAATTTCAGAGACATCATAAGAAGGAACCACTGAAAGCATAATAAATGGAAGGAAACATAATGCTTAATTTGATGTAGGGGGGAAAGCCATTCATTTCAGTTATTCAGCCAGTTGCTGTTTTGATCATGATAGTCTCAGATGCCAAAGTGCATTAGCCGGATCAGTCAAAAGTATACACAACCAGGATCTGAAAATAACTTTTTCAATGACTAGATATTTTATCTGCTATATTTTACGTTAAATTTATTAAAAGTATAGGTAAATAAATATATAAATATTTAAAAATATATTGCAATTATACCCATACAAATATATTTAAATTGTATAATATTTAGTAGTTTTATTAATCATATTTTGATTGTAAGGGTGCTTTCACACCTGTAGTCTGGACCAAGGTTTAAAATTATACATTGTAGCCTTTTCAGCCATTCCATTTCACACAAGACCGACTGCTCTGAACCCAAACAAAAAGCAGTCAAGTGATAACAGTTGCTGGCTAGACGAATTTTGATAAACTAAACTAAACTAAACTAAACTAAACTAAACTAAACTAAACTAAACTAAACTAAACTAAACTAAACTAAACTAAACTAAACTAAACTAAACTAAACTAAACTCATCTAAACTCATCTCAACAACTCAACTCAACTCAACTTAACATTACTCTCACATAAGAGATGCTCTGCCGCAAACAGTCTGTTAGCACTCTCTTATGGTGATTTTCACCAACCTAAATTTAAATAGTAACAATTCTTGACCCAAGTGAGCTACAAACTAAAATTAGGTATAGTTGGGAAAAACACTTTGGGCTTTACTATGAAAAACTAAAAAACTAAACTTTTTTTTTTTTCAATATTTGATTTTCCACATACAAACACACAAAATTCTTCATGTAATGACCTAGAAAAAATATTGCCTTCAAGGCCAAGTGCCTCTCGAGCTTATATTTAAAAATGAAGATATCATGCAAAACAAGATTTCTGAAAAAGGTTTTCTGAGACTATATCAGTGTCCTTTTCTCCATCATCGTCAGAGGCATTTTCTCAATAAAGGACCTTCCCAGACTAAAACAGTAAAGCTGCTTAAAAAAATTAGGTCTACATTCTTAGTTTAGATATCTCTGGAAAGAAGACACTTTGGGCTTTACTATCCATCATCTAGAGCAGTGGTTCTCAAACTGTGGTACGTGTACCACTAGTGGTATGTGGGCTTCCTTCTAGAGGTATGCAGAGGAATCAAATGTCATATATACATGCTATATATAATTAAAAATGTATCAAAAATGATTTATACATAAATATGATGACATATAGCCAAAATTTCTAGGTGTTGATAAATAGGCTACTATGTTAATATTTTACAGGAGTAAGGATTTTTTTTTTTTTTTACTTTTTAAGAACAGTAACTTATCATTTTTAACTTTTAAAAGCACATTTTAATTTAAATGTTGATGTTTTTATTTATTTATTATTATTTATATATAAGCACAGTGCAGGGTTAATGTTCAAACTATTTCTAATGTTTAAAGTGGCTGACAATTTCATTCTTGTTAATAGGAATTAATGTGCCTACTACGCTACAGTATTTGAGTACGGCTCATTATGGTGGTACTTGGAGAGACCATTTTTTCTGAGGTGGTAATTGATGAAAAAAGTTTGAGAACCACTGATCTAGAGTTTATAATGCTCAAAACTAAAAAAAGTTATAGATGCTTAAGTGTATAAAAAATGCACAGCTGTAAAAACTGTATTATTCCATGAACAAATATATGAAACAGGTTTTAAAGCAATACAGACAAGTAATAGGTCAAAACGCCAACCATCTTCTGAGTATATGTTTTAAATTTGATGGCAAAATCATGCAACAATCAAAATAGTATTGTTGTAGTATAGTATTGTCAAAATAGTAAAAGAAAAGCAACAATCAAATAGTAGTTAACATTCTGGGTAGTATTATTAAAACAATTAGCAAAGTCTAAAGCTAAATCAAAGAGAACAAGTGAAATAACACAGCCTAAAAGAACTTGGATTCATGTACCATCATGATGTATAAAATGTCCTTTGCAACATAAACAACCTTCACAAATATCCCTGACCTTTCGGGCAGATGTCAGTGCAGGGGATGCACATCTTGGTCTGATTTTCCTCCACCTCCATCTTGTTGCTCGGACAGGCTCTGACACAAGAGCTGTGGTCCACAACAAAATTATCTAAGATCCAGAAAGCAGAATAACAGAGCATTAATGAAACAGATGCACACTGATAATCTAAAGGTGAACAAACATGCCATCACCAGCTGGAAATGGAACCGGGCCAAAACATCCATATTTGTGCTCATGAAGAAGAGTTACCAAGGGGATTATATGCTTGTTGGATTAGTAGTAAATTATTGAAGCTGACTCACGTGGGCATTTCTTGACACAGAAAGCTCCATAGGTGTATTTGGCATTGGGATTGTGCTCGAGCTGGAAGGTCGTTGGATTGTAGACGAATGGTTGAGGACATTGAGTCACGCAGGCGCCACTGTCATTAAAGTTGGTGCAAGCCTGTCAACAGAAAATAGTTGCATGAGTATGACTGACAAAACATGACTATAATTAAGAGACACCTATTGACCTTATTCTTTCATGTACAGGTGGATGAATCCAATGGAATCTTATTGGCTCGAGACTTCTGGTCTCATTCACTTCCATTGATTTGTAACCCGATTCAAATGTAATCACTATATTGAATGGGCGTTATCAGTGGTTATCAGCTGATAGATAGAGGCCAGTATGGGCCTTCTGTGCCTACTAGTAGGCTCATGTAACAGGTGTTATATTATATATATTAATTCACTCAAAATTTTCCTTGTTAATCATCAATTACTTTCATTTAATTTCATATTTTCAAAGTTGTTCTTTGAATATCTTCTATTTCAGAGGTAATGAAATCATAGTTGTGTTTGTTTTCAATGTATTGGTGTATTTTGGAAAATGGTGCGTGGCCCCTTTAAGTGTCGTTTTCCCGGTTCCGCCTGCTCTCGCTCAGTTCGCGGCAAATGCGATTGAGGAGAGGTGAGTTTTACTGAAGCTCCGGTTAAAATATAGCATATAACTGTTGTTTATTATAATAACACATGCAATGTTGTTCTAAATTGCATTACATTGATATTTAAACATGTATAAGAGGTTGAACGTATATGAGGCATGTATTTTGGGTAAAGTTTATAAGCATGAATGTGCAAGCTTTGTTGTGAGAATTATCCCTTTCATAGGTTTGTGAGCTCCTAAGGAAGGCACATACTCAGCTTTGCCATTTGTTTGTTTTATTCATGCAGGTATGTGTTTACATATGTGTTTATGCTTCTGTTATGTTTTTGAATTTATGTATAATGTTTCTCTCTTTTTTTTGGTGTATGTTAAACAAACTTCAACCAGATTTATGTCAGTTCGCGGCAAACGCGATTGAGGAGAGGTTGGTGAGCTCCTAAGCAAGGCACATACTCAGCTTTGCCATTTGTTTGTTTTATTCATGCAGAATAAAAGGCTGGTAACTCCCATGTGACTGGTTCCTTTCGCCTAAACACAACACAACGCAGAGTAAAGCGAGGACCGGTCACACTCAGAAGGCTGTTATCATCCATTCACATAGTTATTCAGCTATACTAATAGAGAAGACTCCACATCCAGATCAGTTTCAGTTTTTACATTACTGTGATGGTTGGGTTTAGAGTTATGGTAGGGGTAGACATTAAGAAAATACAATTATTGGGAAATTTAATAAATAATATAAATAATTATCTTTAACTTCAGCTGGATGTGACCTATAGCTGATTAACCATGTGGATGGATGATAACAGCCTTCTCAGCCTACTATTAGGCACAGAAGACCCCTACTGGCCCATATCTATCAGCTGATAACCACTGATAACACCCATTCAATCGAGTGATAACATTCAAATTGGCTGGATTATGCTTTTTGATGTTGCAAATTTGTATTTTATTATTATAGTATTAATTTTATGAGTTTGACAATTTACTTTTGTTTATTATTCCTAGTTCTATTTTATTTCCCCCATAGTCAAATAAATCAGAAGTTCTAAATAAGCACAGGCACTTGCACTTCCGCATTGTAGAATAAGTTTATATGAGCAGTCAAATCATTTTTAAAACTAAAAGAGGAGGTATTTGTAAGAACCCTTTTACACTAGATATTAATGCAGATTAGGTATAAATAAAGGAATCTGTGACATACGAAGCAGTCGGTGTCTTTGGGTCCGAAACAGCCTCCTGCACATTCACGATGACAGCAGTTACTGACATATGGCCCAAAACAGCGACCGTCACACTGCTCCGCACACACCGTCTTCGTCACTGTATGATTATGAATAAAAATGGGGAGAGAAATAGAAAATTTAGTTACAAAAAAAGTTAACAATTTTGTCTAATCTTAGTATATTGCATTGTTTCTACTACTACTACTACCACTACTACTACTTACAAATAAATAATAAATAAATAAAAATAAATAAATAAATAAGTAATTTAACTAATTATTTAATTAATTAATTTAAAAAGTACCTAACTAAATAAATAATAATAATAATAATAATGATACAAAATGCAATCAGATAAATAAATTAAATGACAAAATAAAACATTTCAATACATTTGCTATATTTTTATTGAAATAAAACATACATTTAAACTGTTACTTCGCACAATAGTTGTTCAAACGGCACATATGCATTATGTATTGCAAAGTCATTGCCATAATATGCTTGTTGATGTTGAATCTAGGCCAATCTCATGAGGAAACAACTTTTTTTAAATATTGTAAAAAAAAAAATCAATTTCAAATGAAATTGTATGAATTTGCCACTTTTCTCACAATATATAAAATAGTTATGTTTCCACATACATACACTTTTTTTTAAGTAGGCATGGCACCCAAACTCCATCCCTAATTCCAAATGTCATGGGTGGATGTGCAAATCATATTAAAAAAATTTACAAATTAAATCGTAGAAATTCATACGAACAAGCCATTAAATTCTAAATGAATTACCATGAGAATCAATTGAAAAATTAGTTAATATCTGCACTTAGCTGAGATGCTGACATACTGGCCACTTGCATCATATTCTTAGCTTATATATCTAGTTGATAAAGTCAAACTTGCGTTAGATACAGCAGCTGATATAATAATATTCTGTTTGTATTCAAAAGCATACTTTTCCTGACAGCTAAATTAGTTAATTGAGGCTGTGTGCAAACCAAAACAGACACTGTCAAATAACAAGTTTGTCACTCTGACAGTAAAGTCCATGACTTCAAACCCATCTGAGATGTCTGGTGAAGTTAAAGAGCCTCACTCTGACATTCCAAACTCAAGAGAAAAATACGATCAGTGTCTCTCTCTGTACTTCTTTTTGTCACTCTTTTATTTGGCTCTAATTATCACCCAAACGATGAGCTGCATCAACAGCAGGTTTCAGACAGCAGAGATACAGTACTCTGATAACCTCCTACCAGATCATTATCACAGCCAACAGCCAGAGGCTCAAACTGACAATAGGAGATGAATTCCTTTATAACAAATAATGTCACAAATGACCATTCATAACTTCAAAACCCCACTGAAAAATTTTCTTGCTCTGTTAAACATCATTTGGGAATTATTGAAAAAAAGAAAAAAAAAAATCTAAGGGGGGCTAATAATTCTGACTTCAACTATATATATATATATATATATATATATATATATATATATATATATATATATATATATATATATATATATATATATATATATTATATATATATATATATATATATATATATATATATATATATATATATATATATATATATATATATATATATATTGTATGTAAACAAGTAAGCAGTAAAAGAAATCTATCTTGAGATAACTGTCATATAAACAAACTGTAACACATCCAGGGGGAGGAGCTACTCAATGTCTTTTCCCATCGTCATGTTTAAGATCAAATTTCATCAAACAGCAGACAAAAATGCACATTTTAAAAAGCACTCTGTGAGACCTTTAATGCTTAAACTATGAATAATAATACAGTTTAGCATTTAATATAAAAATGGACTATCTGTAAATAAAATCTATTAACAAATCAACAGCATCCTAATAGTAAAAACACTGATGATTGTGAGATTTCATTTCCACTAAGAAACATCTAAAAGAACTCAATAAATAATAAATAAATAATTAACAATTCATTTGCTGTCAGAAAAGCATTTTCAATTCCTAAAAAAGCTAAATTGACAACAAAGTGTGGAATAGACAATATAATATGGCTGTGGTGCAAATTGGATGAATAAAAAACTCACAGCTTTGACACTGATCTTCTTGGTGACCCCAGCACCGTCCATTACAAGATCTGTGACACCGTCTGCCTGTGAAAATAATCCAGAAAAACCAGCCATACATTTTTGTGCTCCATGTAATAGCAAACAAAAATAGTTCATTCAATAAAGCTAATACATATATGAACAATTTAGAATTTATTTTGTATTTTACTGGTAGTATAATGCATTCAACATACTGCACCACTTTTTCTTTAATTTTTTTTCCTGCACAGAATAATTCCCTTATGCAAATGTAATCATTTTTAATTAGATTAGATTTTCAATAATGTAATACATCACTTGAATTGCTATTACATTGTAACTTTTACTGTTACAATTTGCCAAAGAGAAAATCTTCAGGGTTTAATACTAATGCCTTTTTATTCGCATTTTATTATTATTATTAGTTATTTTTAATAATATAAATATGCATTTACTGCTTTTTTTTATCAAAAGGCAATTAAAATAAGTCAGATCAACTTACACGTGTTGCCGCTGTTGTTTGACGGAACCACCAGAAGTTCAGATCGAGGGTTTTTGATGATGTCGTGCCAATGAATGGTGTCAGCATGACATAAGAACTTATTCTGATCCACATACACACCTCCGTTCAGGATTTCTGTTACAAAAACAAGAAGAAACAAAGAAACACAAATCAGTACTAGAATGGCAGCATGGTGGCTCACTGGTTAGTACTGTTGCCTCACAGCAAGAAGCTGGTTTGAGCCCTTGCTGGGCCAGTTGGCTTTTTAGTGTGGAGTTTGCTTGTTATCCTCGTGTTCGTGTGGGTTTCCTCCAGGTGCTCCGGTTTCCCCACAGTCCAAAGACATACGCTATAGGTAAATTGAATAAACTACATTGTCTGTAGTGTATGAGTGTGAATATGAGAGTGTATGGGTGTTTCCCAGTGCTGAGTTGTGGCTGGAAGGGCATCTGCTGCATAAAATATATGCTGGATACGTTGGTGGTTCATTCCACTGTAGCGACCCCTGATGAATAAAAGGACTAATATTGTCATTTAGATTTTGTTTTCCTTAGAAAATAATAATTGATCCCAAAAGCATGTACTGTAAATAATTATGATTGAAAATCTGAGTTATTTAACCAATTTTATTAGATTTTTTTAGCTCTTCTGACGTAATAACATTGGTATTGTGCTGTCTAAAAATAATATAAAAGTGTTACCTTTGCATTATTTTAGAAAATGTAATCAGAAGTTTATAGAATAAAGCAAAATAAAAGTGTTTTACTCAAACACATCATTAACAAATAATGATATATATAGTGGGGCCTTTGCTGGACATTATTTTTATGGAGCTTACAACAGGGCGCATACATGGAGCTAAGTCCTGGGTTATAACTTTTCATACTGTCAAATCTTTTGTTTCTTCCTTCTAATGTACAACTTCTTCTTTTTATACAGTTGAAGTCAGAATTATTAGCCACCCTGAATAATTACCCCCCTGTTTATTTTTTCCCTATTTTTGTTTAACATAGAGCAGATTTTTTTCAACACATTTCTAAACATAATAGTTTTAATAACTCCTTAATAATAACAGATTTATTTTATCTTTGCCATGATGACAGTAAATAATATTTTACTAGATATTTTTCAAGACACTTCTATACAGCTTAAAGTGACATTTAAAGGCTTAACTAGTTTAATTAGCAGTAACTAGGCAGGTTAAGCTAATTAGGCAAGTTATTGTATAACTATTTATTTATTTATTTATTTATTTATTTTTACAGCAATCTTTTAACTTCTGTTATTATAGAACAAGTCTACCTTGGTGGGGTTGGTAATCAGGGTTGTTTTAGGATATAGTTATATGCTGTATGCTTTCTATATTAAACAAAAACAATTAAATAAATAAAAACTTTTTTATTTTTAATTTTTTTTAAGTTTTTATTTATATTTAAAATTAAATAAAAACAAATGTTCCCAAAAAATACCAAATAATGATGAATATGAAAAATAAAAATATAATGAAATAACAAAAAATAATATAAATATTGCATTAAATATATTATATCTTTTTTTTATTTTACATATATTTTATATATAAAATATAAATATAAATATGACATTTAAAATAATTTTAGCTGAATTAAGTATTATTTTTATAATAACATATTTTTATTTAAATTCATTTATATAATTACTAATGATTACAATGCAAAGATACTAACAAAAGTATTAATAATATATAAAAAATAGGTGGGTAGCACGATCGTCTCACAGCAAAAAAGACGCTGGTTCGAGCCTCAGCAGGGTCTCTTGGCATTTCTGTGTGGAGTTTGCATGTTCTCCATGTGGGTTCCCTCCAGGTGCTCGGTTTACCCCACAAGTTCAAAGACATGCACTATAGGTGAATTGGGTAAGCTAAACTTTCTGTAGTGTATGAGTGTGAATAAGAGTGTAGGGTTGTTTCCAAGTTCTGGGCTGCAGCTGGAAGGGCATCCGCTGTGTAAAACATATGCTGGATAAGTTGGCGGCTCATTCCGCTGTGGCAACCCCAGATTAATAAATTGACTAATTTGAAAAGAAAATGAATGAATGAATGAATGATTACTAAAAATGTAGCTGACAACAACCATACTATTATATATAATTTTCAATAAAAGCTGATAAAGCTTCAGTAGCAGACAGTGGAAGTCATTCACATTGATACTGTCTGTGCTTGTAGGTTATTGATTTCAGCTTTTTTCCCCCACAAGCAACAAACATTTATAATCTAAAGTTTCTGCTCTGCTAGAAACTCTCTCTCGATTTAGACTGTTAAGCTGGCAGTGATGAGCATGTGTGACTTTGATGAGCGGAGATAAGTGACCAGACAGTTCAATTTATCCGTCTCATTCTCAGTGTGTAATTACAATGATTAAAAATAAAAAACTGTTTTTGGCACCTCATTTTGATTTCCTCTATCTGTAAATGACCATAAACGCCTTCAGCCTTTATCAAGATCAGCCTGTGGTCCATAACTGTCTGTTTGGTGCCAGGCTTCCTTCTGAGAGTGTGAAAAGGTGTATCAGACACCTTGCATGCTTGGCTGATTGCATTGTACTGTGCTTTCCAAAACACAATGAATCAGTCTGGAAGGAAATCAGACCTGGTACTCACCCAAACACATACACATACATTCACACAAGTAGTTTTTCTAAATACTCAAGAATACTTGGGCTAGCTGTGTGCACAAAACAGCCACTTAACAGTCAAAATGTGCCACTGGAGAAACACCAATAAAACTAATGGTCTAAGATAGAGATCTGCTCGGGACTAAATTTTGAATCCCGCTACCGCCCGCACCCGCCAGGTTATAGCCCATACCCGACCGCTCTTGCTTATATTAAGCATTTGTTGTCCCGCTGCCCGACCTGCCCCATTTTCTACCCGCTGCACACGATCACACTAAAGAGCAGGGGAAGAACAAAACCGAAAACCACCCAGCTATACTGAGTTCAGACAGCCTATAACACAATCCAAGCTCATTCTGGAAATGTAGCCCCGCGGACGTTTCTGGAGACCGCGATTTACGTGGCCGGAGATACGTACGGACGCGTTTAGTTTTTTTCGAGCGAACGCCGGTCGACGGCTCGCCTCCGAGTGGAGGGCTTTCCCGATGCAACCAGTTTGTCTGCTTAGCTCACAGCGTTGCGTTGGCGGAGGCCCCCGAAAAGGAGGAGGAGAAGCCGGCCGCGGGCAAGACGACCGGGATCGAGTCCGGGGAACAGCGGTTCCAGAAATCAGGTAAGACGAAAAACAGAATCTGAAAAATAAGGGCGAGAACGTGGCGGGATCCGAAAACGCGGTCGAAATCGAAGATGAGGGCTTTTGCTTTTTTTTTTTTCTGGGCGGCTTTTGCAAACCGTCGCTTGGGTTTAGGGAAGGAGGAGGAGGAAGAGGAGGGTGGCCGGGTCGGCCGATCCGGCGGCTTTTCACACGAGAACAGCGCTGGCGCGAACGTCGCGCGCTCCCGAGAGGCACCCGAGACGCGAAAAAGCGTGCACAGCGGCCTCTCAAGGATCCGCGAAAACAAAAATCACTTGAATACGTACCTCCCGGGACGTATCTCGCAGTCCGCAGAAACATCCGCTGGGCTACATTTCCACAATGAGCCCGGGTTGCTATAACAAGCTGTCTGTATAAGCACACATACACACACATAAGCCAAGCACACAAGTTTTTTTCTTTCCGTTTGGCTTTATTAAATTCCATAACACTCTGACCAGTCTATACTCCTTATTTGCGTCTAATACCCCAGCTTGTCATGGGGCAATGAATGAAATGTTCATGAGTTAACTGAATTGCAGTTAAAGTCACCAAAAATGAGAGAAAACTCTTACATGAAAGCACTTCATGTAAACACCTTAATTATATCATTGTCTATTAAAGCAAATAACTAGATTACAGATGTCCATGTAAGCATAGTCAGTATGTTTTCGAAGTAAGTGAAAGATCCAGAAGGGCATCCTGCTGATTTGATTCAGAAGGGCACTTTTTTTTGTCAAACAGCTCACCAGTTTCACTTTCATTTATCGTCATTAATTTTAAAAATCACTAGGTTAGTTTAATTTGTAAATGTTTTTATCGAACATTTCAACTCTACAGGTGCCTGATAGTTAGATGTGGAGCTAACATTAATCAGATTCACTCTAGTGAACTGCATCCATGTTGACAGATCACATTTGATGAGGTAATTTCACAGTATGAATACACACAGGTTCGAAGACTTATTTTCACCACCAACAGTGCAACTCGGCTAGGTATACATCCACGATAAACTATCAAGGTGAAAGTCATCATAGCTTGCGTAGAATAGACCCAGCACCTAACCCAACTTTGAGAATAGATTAACGGCGATTTTTTTTTTTTTTATCGCCCGATAAGAGTCTCACGTCATATACATGTCCAAGCACATAGCAACCTGCAGGCAACAATCAACACCAAAGCAACATGCTAGTTATCACCTATAAACTACAGCAACTTCCCAGAAATCCCTAAAAGCAGCATAACAACTAAACTACACAGAAAACCAACTCTGTGATAATCATTCTCATCACCCTATCGACATGGCAGATTTTGCGCATACACAACCTCCATAGATACACTTTTCTATTAACAATTAACCCAACTGCCTCATAGTCAATACATTTGGGTAAAGACCTGTGCACTTTTTGACAGATTACATTGAACTACGCATAATAAATTGAATTTCTACACATTTTCCAATTAACGCAACAGTAAATATCCTGCTTTGGCTAAAAGAGTGAAAATTTGTCATTACGCAAAAGTGTAAAAGAAGCGGCAGTGTTTCCCATTAGTTTCTTTGACAGCAGAGAAGAGATTGTTTTGCATGACAAATGTGAGCGTATCTGAGAGCGCAGACTGTGTGGGGGAGGGCCTCCTCACGGATACCAGTAATTGTGTTGAAGCCTTCTGATTAAATTTCAGCCATCTTAAATGTTATTGCTTCACAGTGAATCAGGGTGACAAATGTGATGCATTGTCCCGATAACTGAAATTATATGCAAGGGGAACAATAATAAATAAATAACAGCTGTTAAAACTTTCTAAATTATTGCCGTGCTTTTTTTGCCATCTTTCTGACTGGCAGCTCAGTATCTCTCACAGTTTTTGCTTGCATAAAAAACTTGGAGCAAATGGTCAATAAATCACAGGCAATATTTCAAAAATTATGATGCCATGTGGAGCGCATTAAGGAACATGCATTTAAAATCCAAGTTTGACAATAATCTAGTCATTTGACAAGTGGAGTAGCATGTTAGTTTATTTATTCATTTATTGGTTTGATTATTAATTTGTTTATTATATATTTATTTTTAGTTTTTTTACTTGGACAGTTAAATGTGCTATTTTCTATTATTATTATTTTTTTAAGTCTTTGTCGTCATATGATGCTTCTGAATTTGTTCTAATATTAGGGCTTTGCATTCAAGAAATATTTCAAGTTTTTGATTTATATTTACTGCTGCACAATTATTAGCCCTGATGTAAAATTGTTATTCTTATTTTTTAAATAATACTTAGGTAATGTGTAATGACATTTTCACAGTATTTTCTATATATTTTACTGCAAAAAAAGTATTTATATTTGTTTTCTATTTGTTTTCTATTTTATTTTAAAGCATACGTTCTTTTAAAATTGATTTTAGATTGACTGGAATAAATCTATTTAATAAACAAACAAACAGACAGAAAGACAGACAGACAAACACAAATAAATAAATAAATAAATAAATAAATAAATAAATAAATAAATAAATAAACACACACACAAACAAACAAACAAATAAATAAATAGATAAATAAATAAATAAACAAATACAATTTTCAGATTTTATAAAAGCACATATATACTTAAGATTTTAACATTTTGATCTAATAAACCTAAATTGCTTAGTTATCCTAGTTAAACTTTAAATTGCACTTTAATTTCAGCAGCAAAACAACTAAAAGCAATAAAAACGACTTGTTATAAATTAGTTTTCAAAACTAAGATGTTTAAAAAAGCGTTGAAAAACTTCTTTACATTAAACATCACTTACAATATATTCGAAAAACTTTTACTGGACGGCTAATAATTACATTTAAAAAAAAATTTTCCACCGTATTTACTGTTGTTTACTAAACATTTTCTTTTATTACAAAACTTGTTGTAAATTAACTATATATATATATATATTTTTTATATATATATATATATATATTTATATATATATATATATATATATATATATTTTTTTTATGCATAATTGACATCATTATTTTTAAATAAAAAAAGTCTCAGAATTGATTTAATTGTTTGCATAGCTACAGCAAAAATACCAAACATATAGTTGGTCAAAATTATTAGCCCTCCTGTGAATTTTGTTTTCTTTTTCAAATATTTACCAAAATAATGTTTAACAGAGCAAGGAATTTTTTCACAGTATTTTCTATATTTTTTTTGTTCTGGAGAAAGTCTTATTGCTTATAAAAATATCTAATGGAATATTATGTACTGTCATCATGGGAAAGATAAAATAAATCAGTTCTTATAGATGAGTTATTAAAACTATTATGTTTAAAAATTTTCCGTTAAACATAAATTGGAGAAAAAATAATACAAGGGGCTAACAATTCAGGAGGACTAATAATTCTGACCTCAACTCTATATTTGCTTTTGAACTATGTCATGAACAGACGGTTTGCAGTCAAAAATACACAGACCACCGTTGGTTTGATTGACTCTCTAACATCATCAAGCCATTTTGTAACTCCTTATTACATTCCCATAACATCGACAGAGCCTGAAATGGTTGCAGAAGAAAACACGGCCCTATTAAAATGAGAGATGTGCAGAGTCACACAATTTATATAAAAATAAATGCTAATGAAATTTCCAGTTCCGTCTTGCCGTCGCTTAGTGCCACTTCCACTAATATCCTCTTCACATCAGCGTCATGATCCACGGCCCTCCATCGCCAGCCGTCCACATTCACCCTGCGTCTCATTATTCAGCCACACAGGGAGCAGGTTTGGCTCGTGGAGATAGCAGAGCATCCCAGAAATCACAGCAGCAGCAGCCGGGTCTCAGGAGGGCAGGATGGGAGGGTTGCTGGAACCATGAATCAACTACCACCTTACACGGCATTTGGCAAGACAGAGTTCACAGGTGCACTCTTACATTTGTCACATACTCTGTTCATACTTGGTGGATTTGACGTCTCTCCAGGATTTTGTGAATAAAAAAAATTATATTTGTGACTAAAATGATTTTCTTTGCTAAATGTGCAGCAAATTTTCAGGTCCCTCTGAAATCGAGTCCCTTCACAAAGAGGAGACAAAGATCAGCTGGGGTATTGACACCGCATCTTTCTGGCGAATCGCATTGTGCTGATAATGAATTTGAGACATGGGGTAGCTTGCTTTATCCATTACTCTACATACGGCCTGATACAATGAACACCATCATGATTACAGAGACCCTGAAGAGTTCAAAGCAAACTGACTTACACTTACAATGCAGACATTTAGTCACACAGTATCCAATAAGACATTGCTCAATGTCAAAGCACTAACACACAAACCCCTTTGGTAAAACAAACTGGCAACCTCTTGGAATACGCAATTAGCTCATGTCACAGTAGATTACAGTATGTTAGGAAGCACTGCGGTATGCAGATATTTTCCTCTGTGAGTTACAACATGACTGCACCAGGTTGGATAATTGCATGTAAACTTAGGTCAGAGAAAGGGTTCAATTTAAACCACCGAAATGACAATTAATATATGTATATATATACAGTTGAAGTCAGAATTATTAGCCCCCCTGAATTATTAGACCGCTTGTTTATTTTTTCCCCAATTTCTGTTTAACAGAGAAAAGAATCTTTCAACAGATTTCTAAACAAAATAGTTTTAATATGTCATTTCCAGCTTTCTTTTATATAATAATAATAAATATAAATATATAATAATATTTGACTAGATACTTTTCAAGACACTTCTATACAGCTTAAAGTTACATTTAAAGACCTAACTAGGTTAATTAGGTTAACTAGGCAGGTAAGGGTAATTAGACAAGTCATTGCATAACAGTGGTTTGTTCTATAGATTATCGAGAAAAAATATAGCTTAAAGGGGCTAATAATTTTGTCCCTAAAATGGTGTTTAAAAAATTAAAAACTGCTTTTACTCTAGCCAAAATAAAACAAATAAGCCTTTCTCCAGTAGAGAAAAAAATTTATCAGACACGCTGTGAAAATTTCTTTGCTCTGTTAAACATCATTTGGAAAATATTTTAAAAATGAGGAAAAATTTCGAATGGGGCTAATAATTCTGACTTCAACTGTATATTTATGTATGTATATATGTATGTATGTGTATGTATGTATGTATATATATATATATATATATATATTTATATATGTGTGTGTGTATGTATGTATGTATATATATATATATATATATATATATATATATATATATATATATTAATTGTCACTATGTATATTTTTTTATTTATTATGTATATAATTTTTATTTATTTATTTTTTTCCCACAATGATGTCTCCTTTACACACACACACACACAAAGTGAAATTTTGCAGTTTCTGCGTTTTTAAGTAGTTGGAGTATTGTAAATACTCGCACTCGGCTCCCTAGCCATAGTAAGCTACAGCAGCATAGCTGTGAGAGTGTAATCAGTCAGGAGCTGGAACTGGTTGTGTGTGTGTTGCATGACTGGGTGTTGTAGTCCATTATGAAGCAGGATTGTAATTCGTGTAAGTGTGAATGTTTTCCAGCGATCTCTGGTGGTTAGATCGCTGGTGTTCGTAACACTCAGTCCAGTTCTGTAGGCTACACAATCACGGGGAAGATGGCTGATTTGACAGCACCTGTATATGGTTCAAAAACACTACAGTGTTTACTATAAATTACTATACTGTTGTTATTTTTACATGTTGGCGTCCTCAGAGGTGTTCATTGTCAATTTGCTACTAATAAAAACAGCATATTGTTTCCACACCAACTGGCACATCCTGAATTACTAGTCAGATTAGAAACCAACCAGGCTCGTTCTGATTACGTATCTCTATATACATTTCTGGAGAGCACCAAATATGTCCCAGGAGCTACAATCTTTTGCAGTTTTTGTTTACGATAATTTGCCAGAGGCTGCTGTGTATGCTTTTTAAAGTCTCTAATTCATCCTGCGAGTGCCATTTGCACCTGTTCTTCTCATGTAAATCCACCAGAGGCTGCTGTCGACTGACTGACTGATCGACTGACCCACCCTCCTCCTTCCCTAAACACAACTGGTAGTGTTTTAAGAAGCACTGATTGACCTGTATGTGCCTGATGTATGTGACTGATGAAAAGGGATGGCATCATACCACCCCGTAGCGTTTGTTTAAATGCATCCATACATTCCTCCGGCTACATAATTTGCGATCTCCAGAAATGTATATAGGGCTTCATTTTCAGAATGAGCCCACGCTGTTATAAACAATCTTGAGTATGTTATTCAATTAATTGTATGCAAGCAGGGGGGATTTGTTTACAACAACCTATCATTAATCAGAACAGAGTGACCTTAACAAACACCCAAACATCCCAAAAGCATTGCAGTCTATCACATTTACTCAACACCCAAAACAACTTAAAAAAAATGCCAATCTATCACATTTTCCACTTCTACTGGAGCTAAATTGCTGATGCCTAATACTGTCAGACCTCAGACTTTTTTTCATGAACTTTCTTGGAATAATGTTTGACATTAAATGATCCCAGTGCACTCCGCGGGGACAACGAGTTAAATACTTAATAGTGCAACTTTGTAAAAGGAACAAGGGAAGGCCGCAGAGAGAAGGAACACCCTGAACGCAATTTGCCAGCAGAATTGAGTCAAGAGATCTCTTTATATCCCCACCGCAGGAAGTCCTCGGAGAGTTGTTTTAATCACATTCAGCTGCAATGAACGGGCTTTGTTTTTTGAGAGATTCAGAAGCAAACCAATTATTACCCACAAAGCGCTCTTCCTGTCCCCACTTTGTTCTTGACTGATGGTTGGAAAAACAGAATTTGCCGACATAATTTCATATTCAAGAAGCAATGCTATTACAATGGCTTTGGAAATACAATCAAAGTACTTATAACTATCATTCTTAAGGGTGAGAGGTGACAGCTTTAGAGAGCTAATTCATGTTGTGCCGTAGACTGTGGAAAAAAAAGATGGACGATGCATTTCCAATTCCATCCACTGTTGAAAAGAATAGCTGAATACCTTAGTAGGGTCTATGCAATAGTAATCATGAGTAATGGGCGCAGTATCAAAATTAAAATTGCAGTGTATTTAAGTGTTACAAAAATACAGAATTGGATTTTAATAAAATCTATTTACTAAATGAAATGAAGGTATGAACATAACTGTGACAAGAACTATCAAAAATGATGGAAGCCATTTTTGGGAAACATTAAAATGTGCACTAAGCAATTATTGAAAACCACTTTTGAGCCCAGTTTCAGACCGATACCCAAAACACACTTGCAGCCAATCAGCAATAAGGAGCATGTCTAGTAATGACAGCAGGGATGTCAATAAAGAACAAATACCTAAAAGTCCAAAAATGATGGGTTATTTCAACCCAATACCGGGTGTCATAAGGACTAAACCAACTCTTTGAGCTCTATTTAAATAATCTAGGTAAAACATAATAGTGTACAGAAAAACTCTATATTGCTACTTTTCTTATTATTAGCTGTTTCTGAACATAAAATCTGTAATATTCCCAGGGCGATTTCATCACAGCGATCCAACAAAAGTTGTCCCAATCCAAAGTCCTTCAGACGCCGTCTTGAAATCCATCCTTCATTTGCCAGGCAATGAAGGATACAACAGATGGACCCTTCACAGTTCAGATTTTCCCAAAATTCTTTGCCACTCACAACACTTTTTACCCTCTTAAATGTGCTGCATTTCAGTTTACTCTGATATCAGAATGAAAAGGTAGCAACAATATTTAATGTGCAACAATTCGAGTTTGATGGAAAAAAAGGATAGAAAATTGAGGTTTAAAAACAGGACAGGATAGCTTATTATTTGTTAAAAATAAATAAAAAGAGAAGGAAAACCAAACTGTTTTATTTTATTTATTTATTTATATTATCAGTGAATGCATATAAAGCCATTTTATGGGGTTTCTGATAAGAACAGTAGGTATATTAAAATGCTTGCAGAATAAAAAATAAAATAAAATAAAACATTTTTTATCTTTTTCTTTATCAGTACTAAGAGAGCAATCTCTTTTTGAAGTGAACAATGAAGTAAATAAAATTAAATTAAATTAAAATAAATTAAATTAAAATATAAAAATATTAATAAAATTAAATAAAATTAAAAAACATTCAAAATAAAAAAATATATATTTTTTAAATTATTTTCTATCAATATAAAATAAAATACATTACTATTAAAATTAAATGAAACTAAATTAAATAAAATGAAAATATAAAAAATTTATAAAATAAAATAAATTATTTTCTTTTTCTTTTTTTATTTATTTTTCTTTATCAGTATTAAGATAGCAATCTCTTTTTGAAGTGAACAGATTAATTAAAATTTAAATTTAAATTTAAATTAAATAAATTAATATTAAAATTAAATTAACATAATTAAAAATTTTAATTAAATAAATATAAAAATTTAATTAAATTTCAAGATCCTGTATCACATTTGTTAATATATTAATATATCAATCTCAATTGGAATGGGAATTAAATTAAATTAAATTAGCCATAACTATCCTAAAGTGACGAATCTCAATTTACACTCAACATCTAATGCACAAATCCAAGATGCTGCAACACATTTATTGTTCCTCGTCAGTTAGCAATTGTAATCTCTTTAGGAAGTGAGTAGATGAAAAATAAAATGTAATAAAGTTACAGTCAACAAAACTGCACAAGAGACCCTGAAAAACAAAAGAACACCTTAACAAATCTGAGCACCTGCTCTTAAGTTGAAAGCATGTTGGCAAATCACTGAAACTCATCCACAAAAAAGTTGAACAATGCAGGAGCCCAGATGGATCAACCATATCCACACAATGGAGTCCAGCCTTGGGTTCACGGACAGATGCTCAGAAGCAAAAAGCATTCACTAAGTGAGCACCCAAGGCTGTGTGTGGAGAAAAGCAGAGGACTGGACATTTACTCGCCCGAGAGACTCTGTGGGGGTGGACGGCGAGCATGCTTCACATCAAGGCTACTGCATTAATACACCGCCAGGGATGTGCACAGGCATACATATGAGGGCACAAAGTGTTAGGTAGCATGGAAATTTGTGTAACATAATGAATAAATTAGACAAGGTGGAATCGTGGAGTCAGCAAACATGGCTTAGACTCCCTAGTAGAGCTTTAGGGAATAACAGGATTCAACAAACATCTAATAAGCCAAATGCGTGGCAGAAACCCAGTGCATTTAGGCAAGTGGGCATGGTCAAGACGATCTGCTGAAGTTCAAGCTGAGCGTTAGAATCGGAAGAAAGGTCAGTTAGATATTTGGGAATAAATTTAACAAGAGACTTGTCAACACTTTTTGACAGTAAATTGATAAAGATATTAATATTTCTGATATTTCTAAATGGACTGTCCTACCATTAGATTTGAGCAGCCGGATAGAAGTAATTACAATGAATGTGGTACCACGCAGTGGCGGTTCTAGTTTAAATGGCACTCTGGGTGAAACCACCCCAAACATACCCCCTCCCTGTCCCCCAAGAAATAATGACACAATGTGGTTAACTTTATATATATTTTATATATTAAAATATTCATTTTAAATGTATACATTAAAAACAATAATTATAAATACATTTCAATATATTTATTTATTTTCAATGAATATAACAATTTACTATTTATTTATTTATTTGTTTGTTTGTTTGTTTGTTTGTTTGTTTGTTTGTTTGTTTATTATTATTATTATTATTATTATTATTATTATTATTATTATTATAAATAAATAACAGAAATCAATCCTAAATGTAACTAAAAAACAATGTAAAGACACAACTAGAGTAATTTTTTTGCATGAATATTAATTATGACAGTTCTATAGAATACTTAGAATATATATTTTACAGAATTATCTGTTGTCTTAGACCCGACTTAAGGCCGAGAATTAATGTTAAGAAGTCTTAGGGTGCTTTCACAGCTTGACTTTTGTTTCGGAACCTGTCTCGTTTGCCCAGTTAGCGCGTATTGTTTGGCATATGTGAATCCACCAATCGCGCTCGGATCCACACCAAAACAATCGCTCAGAGATCGCCTGAATGAGGTGTCTCGGCTCGATTGAAACGAACTCTGTAGCGGATCGATTGTAGTGACAAAGCAATATGATCCGAGCTCGGCTTTATCACAGTGTTTTACGGACATGTAATATGCATAGGGTTATATGAAGAGAGAATTATGAGTAGGGCGGGAGGTCATTTCAGACATCCCAAGTCTCCTGAAGTTTCGGGAGTCTCCTGCAAATGCACAGAGATTTCCCGATGCCCGCAAACGAGTGATAATCCCCCGGAAATCACACGTCTCCCTCCCGGTACTCAAATACGTTGCGCACCCTTCACACCGCATCACTCGTAGCTCTTCAGAAATGTCACACGCACCTTGTCAAACACCACTGACTTCTTAGTCCTCCTTTTTGCTTCATAGCCATGCTTAGTCAAAGTAACATCATCATCATTTAATATAAACTTTAATTTTGCCGACTTGCATGTTGACGCATATCGCCGTGCATTTAAACATCCGGGATCAAGAGCAGCGCGGGAATGGCTTTTTTGCGCACATGCGTTGATTTGTTTTCACCAACAATGTTTTGGTTGCACATAAAGAATAACAAACTTGCGCGTGCAATAGATGGTGAATGTGAATGGCCCCTAACAACTTTATTCTGGGATAACCACTCTAAAATAATACACTTGCATAAAGTAAATGTTATCTCAAGGCTTTTTTGGGGCACTTTTTTTTTGCACCACCTCACCCTGCCGCCCCCAGCAAGATGACGCCCTGGGCGATCGCCCATACTGCCCTTGCCTAAATCCATCACTGGTACCACGGTTACTTTATTATTATTTTTTTTTCAATCATTGTCTCTGGAAGTACACTGTAAAAAATAAAGGTTATTTTACAGGCAATTGTCTGTATTTTTTCAGAATTTTCTATTTTTTTTTTCATTAAACAGTGTATAGTTTTATAATACCTGTTGTTTCACAGATATTTTCCGTAATAAAAACTTCTAATATTAAATTTACAGTTATTGCTTGTATTTTACATTTAATAGGAAATGTTCACAGATGACATTGGTTCAGCCAAAAGAAAAGCAATGGTAAATCAAATAAATGTGTATTGCAACCTGCAGAAGAGCCTCTCTGAAAGCTCAACACCTCCAATCCACACAGGCCTGTCCCTTAATGACCACAGTGAAGCCATCTCCAGCAGGACCATGCACCATGTCATAAAGCTCAGATTATCTCAAACTGGTTTCTTGAACATGACAGTGAGTTCCGGCAAGGCCTCCACAGTCAGCAGATCTCAATCCATTAGAGGACCTTTGGGGTGTGCTGGAACAGCAGATTGACATCATTGACGAATTCACAGCAGCTACAGGATGTTATACAATCATGCCGATATGGGCAGAATTTTGGAGGAATTGTTTCCAGCACCTTGTTGAATCTAAACCACTTACACTCAAAAATATATATCTTTTAACTTGTTTAAACAACTTATTTAAAATGAGCGGAAACAACACAATTCTTGAGATTTGGGAAAACCTTTTTTTTTTATGCTCAATCCACACATTTGTTAAAAGTGTTAACTTAATTTGTGTTGGGACAACATGAATGAATTGTGTGGAGCCCTGCATTTTTTATAGTATAGAATAAAGCAAGTTCTGAAAACAAAATGGAGTTAACCGATAAAAAAGGTGTAACCAATAAGTGGACCAGAAAGTGTATAAATAAGGGTGACCATATGTCTGATTTTTCCTGGATCTTTTCGAGACAAAACAACAAAAAACAAATGTGTTTCTAAGTTTTAAATCTCCTAAAATACCCAGGCTTTTGCTTTTTACAGTCGTTATTAATTGTCTGCATTTTTTGCATTGCTTTTATCTTTCTCTTTAGGCCACGCCTGTTATTATTTGCTAGTTATTATTATATTGTTGAGTGCCAATAGTGTAATGAATTTCATGATTGTGAATGCATTTGCCAAGCATTTACAACCACCTATATTATAAAAAAAAGATTTCATAATCTTGCACATACTTCATAAATTTAAAGCAACAAGCTTACTCCTTTTTTTTTTTTAAGTCAAATTAATCATCTAAAAAGCAATGGGCTTAGTGACTTAAGTGTACAATTCCTTTTTACTGTGTACCTTATTTTTTGACTCATAATGATAACATTATATGTTTGGAGATATTTAAGAAACAATGAACATACTAGTTTATCTGAGAAACACTGCTACAGTCAGTTATTCTGCTTTTCAAATGTGCGTTCCGTGTCAGAATGTCTGTCTTTGTTTTGCTCTTTATAATCTGCCCACTGCTAGTTTACCCATTTATAAACAACCACCAATATTATAAAAAAGATTTCATAATCTTGCACATACTGTGACAATAAACGTGATTTGATTTGATATTTATTTATATTTCAGCACCTCAATGGGGGTTGGTGACTTAAGTGTAAGATTCCTTTTTACAGTGTACCTATTGTATAACTTATTTTTTGACTCTTCTAAAACATAACGATAACATTACAGTATATGTTTGGAAATAATAAAGAAACAGTGAACATACTAGTTATTATGGTAAACACTGCTAAAGTCAGTTATTCTGCTTTGAGAATGTGCATTTCATGCCGAGATCTGTCTTTGCTTTGATCTCTATAACCTGCCCACTGCCAGTTTACCCAGTAATATTTCAGCACCTCAAGTTGCCTTGGCAGAAAACACAAAATTTTTGATTTCTTTTATAAAGGATGCCTCTGTATGTATGTAATGGCATGGCGTAAAATGTGACTTCCGCAGGACAATAGCAGCCTTTGAAATTAGAACCACATTCAGCGTTATAAAAGTCCACATGAGCTGGTTTTTATTTTGCAAACAATTCAAATATTACAAATGTAAACGTTAGCTGAGAAGCTTACAGTGTAAAAGGCTCAACT
>NC_141021.1:7997500-8082500 GCF_052040795.2 Danio rerio | reverse complement strand
ATATAACTTAAAAACTAAACGGATGAGTTATTAAAAAAATCCACCCCCCTCACAGTTGTCATGAATAGTATTCATAGCTATATGCACCAAAGCCACCTTTTGTACCATGCTGTAAACATGTTTTTATCAGCTTTAAAAATGGCCAATTTACCATTGCAGTCAGAAATCACCTAGATTTCCTGGAGCCAGCCTCCCAAGGCAAGTCAATGAATTGTAGTTTAAATTACATTCTTATTGGCTTACCAAGGGAGAGCGGGAGAATGTAGCTTGCATGAAACTGATGTTTCGACACTGCGAAATACTGCACCGAAGTAAAGATCAGCACGGTACTATTATTTTCATCCTGCGCTCACCCACTCTTGCAAGGTTTTATTCCGCACCCAACTGCTCCCGCTGTATATTCAACCTTTGTTCACCTGCTGCTCGACCTGCCCCGTTTTCCAACCAACCCAACCATTCCCGCTAAATTTAGATCTAGTTTCCAAAATCTCACAGTTAAATTGGTTACTACCCAAAGAGGGATATAACAGATAAGGTTGTACAAGAACTGACAGGCAAAAAACACTTCAAACATCACAAAAAAGTGCAAAAATCAAAACACGGATAAATACAAAATACTAAAATACCCAATACCAAAAAATCAAGACTGAGCAAAAATATGTTGCAGGTGAGGTGTATATAAAGTCCTGATAATCAGCCCTCGTCAGCTTCAGCTGTGTGTTTGTAATCAGTGGTAATCTGAAACTGGTGTGTGTGAGTGAAATGCACGATGGAATATGTAGTCCGTTTCAGTAGCAGATATGATGTGTAGAGTTCCCTCTAGTGTGTCTGGTGGGAACTCAACTTGGTAACTGTGACACAATGTGAGATTGAACATCATTTTAAGTGACATTTATTGCAATATTACCGAAAGCAGCAGCAAATAGTTACATTAGATCTTGAAAATTAAAAAAAAAACTAGCAAATTGTCAAAAAAAAAAAAGTCAGTGACTAATTTGGAAACCATGTGACTCATCTGTACTTGTACTTTAATATTTAATGTTAATAATAGTAGGTTTAATATGTATCAATTAGAATATAACCCTTACCATTTTGTTGGGAGTGCAGTGGCTGATATTTTAATGAATGGTCAGTAGGTTATTGAAATGTTTCTGTTGTGTTGTGTTGTGTTGTGTTGTGTTGTGTTGTGTTGTGTTGTGTTGTGTTGTGCGTTGTGTTGCATTAGGTGCAGATTGCCAAGTTGCTTGTCACTGAAATTGTATCTAGTTAGGACACAGTGAGGCAGCGAATGCTGGAAAGAAGCTAGATGGCATCTGTAAAATGCATTCAAATAGCACACGTAATGTGCTGATGATATAAAAGGCAGTCACAAAATGAAAAGTGGCTAATTTATATGAGAGATGGCTTCTGATGTACATGATTATCATAATCATGCACTGCATGAAAGATTTCATTAGCACCAATCTTATCAGATCAGTCCTTGCTATAGTAATTTCCACTACAACAAAATGCAAGTATCAAAACAAAGCCAAATTACAACAGATAATAATTAATAATAATAATAATAATAATAATATTAATAATAATAATAATAATAATAAATATAATAATAAATATAATAATAAATATAATAATAAATGTAATAATAATAATAATAACAATAATTGGAACAATACAAAACAAAACAAAACATGCAACATTGGGAAATAATATTATAAATAAAGGCTGATAAAAAGTAAAATAAAATAATTTATTTACAAATTGAAATCAAATAAATTAATAAAAAAATTAATTAAATTAAACTTTCAAAAAATAAAATAAAAACAAATAAAATAAAATAAAATAAAATAAAATTAAATTAAATTAAATTAAATTAAATTAAATTTAAAATTAAATTAAATTAAATTAAATTAAATTAAATTAAATTAAATTAAATTAAATTAAATTAAATTAAATTAAATTAAATTAAATTAAATTAAATTAAAAACCTGACAATTGGCAATTAAGCTTTCACAATATCAGAATAAGTAACATCTTACAGAAATTACCTGTCAGGTTCTTGAGGCCGAGCTGTCTCAGGCCGAAGTAGCCGTCTCGTCTGTAGTTGAGAAAGATGGCCAGAGAGTAGCGTCCTTCATATAGTTTAGTGCCTCGGATGATTCGCAGGTTCTCCAGAGGAAGATAGTCAAACTGGTTCAGAGCCACCAACACATAACCCGTCACCTCCCGGATAGACTGCCGAGAAATAAAGAAACGCAAACATCTTTGTCACTCAACTGATCAAATACATACAGTGAAACAGGTAAATCTCATGTGCTATGTTTCTTTGGTTCAAGGATGCAGTTTGCCCTTTAGTCAAGGCTTTACCAAAACTTCATCACCGAGTCCATTAGTCAATTCATCAGACAGTCTTGATATAAATTGAAGAGATAATGGCCCACGAGAGCGCTGGACCCTCCCTCTCCACACCCACATCAATCATGTTGACATCCAATCACTGTTTCACACTGAGTATCATTAGCAGGCAAAGAGGACAGGTCTATTTCATGCACAGGAAGTGACTGAGATATAGCTGTACTGATCAGACACACACATACACACAAAAATCCATCTGAAGTGCTGAACAAGCACAACGGGACAGCTGTCACCTGCCTGTCACACACACAGAAGGCCACAAAAGGACACACTGCATCAGACGTCACATTTTAGACAGGACTATATGTTGAGGATTCTATAAAAAAAAAATAATAATAATGATAAAATAAATTAACAAAAATAAATAAATAAAATAAAATAAAAATAAATTATAAAATAAAATAAAATAAAATACATTAATTAATAAAAATAAACATAAAACTGAATAAAAAAGAGAAATTAATTAATATAAAAAACAATAAAATAAAAACAAAAATACATTTTTTAAATATTTTGTTAATAATTTAATTTTATTATTTTATTTTATTTTAATAAAATAAAATAAAATAATAAAATAAAATTATTAACAAAATATTAAAAAAATAAAACAATTTATTAAAATAAATTAAAAACAAAAAATATATAAAATAAATAAAATTACTGAATTAATTAAAGTAAATTTAAAAAATAAAAAATATGAATTAAAACAAAATAAATAAAATAAAATAAAATGAAAAACAAAAACTATTGATAAAATGAAATAAAATTACTGAATTAATTAAAATAATAATAAAAATAATAACAATAAAAAAAATTAATTTAACAAAAATAAAATAATTAAATTAATTTACTTCAACTAATAAATTAATAAAAAATAAAAACAAAGATTAATTAATTAAAATAAAATAATGTAAAAACAAAAATAAGGTAATAAATTAAAATACAATTATTTCATTATTTAACTAATTTAAATAAATTAATTAATTAATTAATTAATTAAATTAAAATAAAATATAATAAAATAATAAATCTATATGAAGTATACTAATGCAGTAAAATAAAATATTAACAAATTCATTGTTTTTTTAATTATTTATTTTCTAAGGAAATGTTTTAATGTAACAGGAAGAACAACTTTATTGAATGTCTTAAACATCTACATACCTAAAAAAAAAGCATTAAAACGTGTGTTAATATAAAGTAAATATACACGCAACAAGATAAAAGTAAGAATTGATTCCGATATGTTCCCATATTATAGGCACAATATAAGCTTGTATATGTTTAAAAGACATGCTTTATCTTTGTTTTTTGTTTTTTTTTGTGTGTGTTTTTGATTTCTTTTTCTTCACTTCAAGCTGTAAAAAGTTGCAATATGTAACACAATACTGCACTACACAAAATATTTCAAGACTGATCTTAAGAAAACAATGTCAATATATGAATCTATGGAATATATAATCCATTATAACATAGCTAAAGATAAATTTTTCACTGTATCTACATTTATAAAGTATTATATTATAATAAATTTTAACACACACATTTTAATACACTAAGTATACTGTACACTTAATTGACGAAAAACAAAAACAAAATTAGCATAGTGTGGGAAGTTATATAATTAGCATTCTCTCCCTAAATACAACAAATATGAAGTGTGACACTGGCTTTAGCAAACATCATTTCTAATCATCCAACCTTTATTACTGTCATGTGCAGTTTCTGTTACCTAGCAACAAGCCAACAAACCCCCAAAACATGAGCAGAATTCATAATCTGGCTCTAATTTACCCTTTTTTAATAAAATAATTACTTTGCTTTTGAGGGCTTCTTCAACAACACAGTTTACTTTGACACAAATGTGTTTTCCTGCCCTTTCTGTATTACAGATTCACTGGACCAGTGCCGTAGCTGCCAGAAAAACTAATATAAAGAAAACGAAAACCTTGCTTTTGATGTTTTACCCCTAATAGACTTCCCTAAGAACACAGGCTAATTCAATTGCAATTACAGTCCTGTGCCGCAATTCATAATTGATTCCAGTCAATTGAGCAAGCAGTAAACAATACACAATTCATTTCTCAATGAGGTTTAAGCTGGTTAATATGCCTCCGAAGGCTTTGCTTTTTTAAATAAGAGCTTGGCAGAACTCTGTAATGTCAGATCACAGCAAACCGCATGTTAACAAACACAATTTTTGCTATTGTGCATAAACAGCCATTGTGAGATTGTTTTTTCATACAGAAAGTTAGCTTTGTAATTTTTTCCCATACACTATGTTAGCAAAAATGTAGCCTTTTTATTTCAGATACAACCCAGGCTCAGTCTAAAAACGTACCATTATACGTTTCTTATGAGCGCTAAATACGTCCCAGGAGCTACATTTTTTCAGATCTCAAATTTCTCTCAAGAGGGCCATCCCTGCCTGCTGTTCTCCATTTATAGGTTAAGGTTAGGTCCAGGGGTAAGTTTAGGGATAGTACCTACAGTAGTTATTAGCCAATTATTGTAACTACTGGGATAAACCGATAGTATGTACATGCAAAATTGGACAGCAAAATAAAGTGCTCTGAGATATTTAGCATTATTTTAAGATCCATATGAGAGAAGTATTTTTTTCCTCATATTCACCAAACTAATCACACTCATATTTTCTGAGATATTTATAATCTGTCATGACACAGGCTCAGTGTGAATGTACCCCAAATACACTTCTGGAGAGCAAGAGGTATTCATGGCTGCATTTCGTCTTTAAAATGAATGCTACGGGGCGGTATGATGCCACCGAAGGCTTCAGAAACCAGCTGAACGCTTATCTCAATGTAGACGGCTTTTCCGCTGTAACGAGTTTGTCCAGTTTTTTAAAACAAAAACAAAAGGTAAAAAATGAAATTAAGAAGTAAATAACAGGGTGACAATGTGGTAAAATCTGAAAACGTGGAAAAAAATCAGGCAATCACGAGGGCTTTTCTTTTTCTTGATTGCTTTTGAAAACACTTTTGGTTGGGTTTCGAAAAAGCGGTGGGTGGTGGTCAATCAGTGCTTTTGAAAACACTATTGGTTGGGTTTAGGGAAGGGATGGGTGCATCGGTCAACAGTCAGTCAACAGTCAGTCGACAGCGGCCTCTGGTGGATTTACATGAGAACAGCTGGTGCGAATGGCACTCGTGAAAGAAACCTGAGATCTGAAAAAACATACACAGCTGCCTCTGGTAGATTCGCGAAAACAAAAGCTACAAAAAAACTTTTTTTTTTTTCATTTAAAATTTGTGGATTGAAATTTTTTTTATTTTTGGTGTGGTCAGAGCTAAATTTGGTAAATCCTTAATTTTGAGCTCCAAAAAGTCATGTGAAATAAAAACGAATTGCATTGCGACAACACATTTGCTCTTGCTCATTGAGCAAGCTCATACACAACAAGCACAAAACGTGAAATGAATGAGGAGGCATGTGGGCAAAACACTAAATCTAAATCAAGTAATTTCAGCATGCCGAAGTCAAATGTACTCTGTGAAAATAGTTGGGTTAAAAATACCCCAACATACAGTATAACCCAACTATATGTTATTATAGCACCTTCCCAACTATGGGTTATTTTAACCCAATGCATTGGGTTATATAATTTAACCCAATGCATTGGGTTATTGTGATTAAATGTTATTTTTTCTATTCTGGTATTTCTATTGAAGTACTATTATTTTAGAATTATGGCTGTGTAAATGAATGAATGTCTTCGATGGGTCCTAAATGAGAGAATGATTCGTTTTCTCCAAAAAAAAAAAAAAACTAGAGATGTACACGGAAGGTAGAGAAAGCTTTTTATCGGCCATGAAGCATGCGTTTGTATCATCAATAATTAAGAGCGCTGGTGAAACGAATAGAAAAACTACGACACGAGAGGTGATTTGATAAAAAAAATAACAATATTATTACGCTAGAGCTTAAATAAACTTTACAACGCAAAAACAACATTTGTTTGCATATTAATGCAGCTGTCCTGTGTTAGTTAAATCAGTTGACAGTTGAAGTTTTAAAATTTTACCCCAACTGGTTGAGTTATAAAAATAAATATTCAATTAAATTAAATTCAGCTTTATTTGTATAGCACTTTTACAATGTAAATTGTGTCAAAGCAGCTTCACATAAATGGTTATAGTAACTGGATCAGGGGAGTTCAGTTTTTAGTGTTTAAGTTCAGTTCAGTTTAGCTCAGTTCAGTGTGGTTTGAAGTCATTATTGAGAGTCCAACACTGAAGAGCAAATTCATCGATGAGTAGCTCTACCAATGCTGAACCATGCAAGCCAGTGGCGACAGTGGAGAGGGAAAAAAAACTTCACCAATAGGAGAGTGAAGTAAAAAAACCTTGAGAGAACCAGACTCAGACCCAAAAGTCTTGTGCAGAGCTACAGTCTCAGCAGTGGAGGCTGGAAGCTGGCCTCAGCCTTCACTGTGATAACACCAAATAAAGGTTAAAAATAACCCAACAAAGCATCAAATATTTAACCCAACTGGTTGAGTAATTTTTAAATAACCTAATAAAGGTTAAAAATAACCCAACAATGCACTAAATATGTTTAACTCAACCATTGGGTTGAAGAAATATGTTTTTTAGAGTAATGCATATTAAAAATGTCTAGTAATAATGGCAAGTGGCTAGTAATGTTAGAAATCTACTAGCCACAGTGGCTGGTGAGCAAAAAAAAGTTAATGTCAAGGCCTGTTTACCGGTATCACTGTGTGAAAGGGGCTAATGTGTGAACTTAAACATTATTGCAACCGATCTGAACTCCTATTCAAATTCACTGCAAATCAAATTTGACTTCCAAACAGACAAAACTCGATAGGCAATAACCGCAGTCCTGAAAGAGCAAACTCCTTAACTGAAGCTGTCAGCAAAACATCTTTTGCCAAGTGTAAATATTTGGAGTTTTAATGACTTGCATTTCACTCCCTGTATGATCTCTCATTTCAAATACCCGGTAAAAAGCATGATGAAAGTTGCTGACATCTTTATCGAGAGCATATTCCGAGGGAGACGCCGACAGAAGTAACAGGAGAATATTGCGAACAAACAAAACAGCTCCAGCTACAAGCGAGAACGTGGCAGGAGATCATTTTTATTTTTTGCAAGAGATATGAGACTGTGAATGAGGAGGGTAGTTGACAGAAGCCCCGCAGTGAGAAGTGGGAAGAGTTTCAGGGTCACAATCATCCATTTTTAGATGACAGAATGTGGCGAAGACGTGTGTTTTTTTTTTTTTTTTTATGAGCAGGCACGGTCTGTTCTGTATTCAAACTGAAGGAAAACACAATATAAATGTCAACGCTATTGTTAAATGCAATCTGTTTGTTCCACTCCATGTGGTAAGCTACATGACACTGCACATATTTGCCTGTAACTCGTTCTCGCTGGCAAATATTAAAAATCCATAAAGGAAAAACAATTTGGAGGGCTAAATTAAGCAGCATTGAAGACTCATTTCAATAACAATGCATGTTGTAAGCAAAGTTTGGTCTTCCATAACTCAAATAATGGGACTTCCTCTTGCGCTCGGCGTCTCAGACAATCATTACCTTCATTTGAATAGCAATCATGACCTTTAGAAGTATCTTTAGAAACAACTGCAATCATTCAAATGCTGGAGAGGAGAGCTGGCACGTTGTGAATGATAAGCCGTAGCTACAGTTATGAAAAAGGAAGCGAGTTCAAATGAAAAGCATTATACTGAATGTGATTTTTATTATTTATTCTTTAACCAAGGATTATTACATGCAGGGCTCTGTGCTGGAAATCAATCTGCAGGCAAGGAGCTTTCAGAAAAAAAAAAAGATTTTGTGTAATTGATTTAGAATTAATTACACTTCAGCTTCGCCTATATGCCAGGGGTCAATATTGTCTAATTTGACAGATTAAGATACACAGTTCAATCACCATTCGTTTGAAAGCCATGCATTCAATTAAGGCCGTTTTTTTTATTGTTGGAGCTTTTCGTGTAGCTGTAGTAATTTCAGGGGTCTATAATTGTTGTAAGAAATTCATTTCACCTCAGAGACCATGTCGAGACACTGCTAGATGTTAATGGGACTTAGATAGTCACAGATAAATTCATATGAGACACTTCATAAGAGTTACACTAGTGTAAGCTTTCACTTTGAAATTTGGCTATATTGCAGTGTTATTACTGTTATTATAATGTCATCAATAAAAAAAGATATATATTTTTAATAAATATATATATATATTTATATATATAGACACTTCATAAGAGTTACACTAGTGTAAGCTTTCACTTTGAAATTTGGCTATATTGCAGTGTTATTACTGTTATTATAATGTCATCAATAAAAAAAGATATATATTTTTAATAAATATATATATATATATATATATATATATATATATATATATATATATATATATATATATATATATATATATATATATATATATAATAAATGTCATTATAGAATTTTTTTTTTTAAAAACAATATATATAAATATTCAAATATTACAATATTATAATATTCATACATTTATAAAAAAATATAGTTTGAAGGGGCTAACAATTTTGACCTTAAAATGGTGTTTAAAAATCAAAAACTGCTTTGATTCTAGTCGAAATAAAACAAATAAGACTTTCTCCAGAAGAAAAAATATTATCAGACATACTGTGAAAATTTCCTTGCTCTGTTACACATCATTTGGGAAATATTTAAAAAGAAGAAAGAAAAATCAAAAGGGGCCAATAATTCTGACTTTAACTGTATGTATTAAGTATAATACATGCCTAGATAAACTTCAAAATAAAAGGAAAAGGATCATTGTGGCTAATTTGTCTGTTTTGTTCTGATTGGCTAGATTTTCACTGGGATTTACACTCATAGAAACAATGTTGCTTATGGTTCATGGTATGCCACATACTAAACTCTTATTATTCGACTATGCATAGGTAAATCCAGCTTTTATTCCATTAACCTTTAATAGTTTTATAATAATAATAGTACTGTTACTACCCTTTACAAAGATGGGCGACTGGAAAAAAAGATAAATAATTAATATTCAATCTCTGGAAGCTCTATAATGACAGTTTAATTTTCAAAATAAGAGTCCTGCATATGTATTAAGTATAATACAAGCTTATATAAACTTAGAAATAAAGGAAAATAATCTTTTTTGTAATCTCACTAAGAAACGTTGCGGCCAATCAGTCTGCGATTTGTTCTGATTGGTGTTTATGGGTCATGCATGCCATATACCGAACTCTTATTATTCAGCTATGCCATGATAAATCGAGGTTTTGATTCCTTTCCAAGTCCCTCAGGTTTGAGGGACTTGGAAAAAAAAGATAATGAACTAATATTAGATGACTGACCTCTGTAGAAAGTTGCGACTAGTATGTAAGTTGAACATGTGACCACAAAGCCACAAAAATGGCCTTCATTTCAAGGCATTTCAAGCAGCTAAAGTGTGTAATTAGTAAACACTAATACGCTTATGGACTATGAACTTGTGATAGCAATTTGAGAAGGTGAAGAGACGCTTAATCTAACAATGTGTTAATTTCCTATGAAAAAAAGAAGAAGCTGTAATTACACTAATGTTAGTGAGCTGGCGGCAGTGCTGAAACGCTCTCCTCCGACAATGTTACAGTGACAGTACGGTGGGATAATGAGACGGTGCTATTAGCCCACAGACACAATTATCATTTTCTCCCATAAGCCCTCTTGAACCCGTCCTCTTTCTCGCTGGGTACATTATGTCAGGCTGAAGTGATTTTAGAGGGTTTTAGAGTTGGCGAGGAGGTAGTGAAATCCTACATCTGTAAATGAGAGGTGCAGAAGTCAAGTAGCATCATCTCTCATAAAAAATTACAGCCTGGTTCATTTACCTCTGGGAAAAGGACAAGCCCGTACTGCAGCATACATTTAGTGGGTGAAATAACAGCTATGGGGAGGAGATGGACATCTCACACTCTCTCAAAATGCACTGGAGAGAACTTTCAGCGTACACAGATATATTCATTAATGTATTTCCATATGGTATTAGGATATTTTATGCTGTGAATCCTGCCAGAAGAGTATATACTTATGCGTCTATTGAGTTCTTTAATAGGTTTCAAAGAGTCTCTGGTAGGGCAGCACAATATATCGTTTTAGCATTGATCGTTTTTCGCAATGTGTGTGTCCGTAATAGTAACATCGCGGGATATGCAATGTTGAGCTATATGATTATAGTTGATCAGCACAACAATAGGGTATATGCTGAAGCATGCTAATGGGACTTTTAACTGTATTCAATGCAAAAACCGGCGCATTTAAGGTCTGTTTTTTTTTTTTAAATCAGCGATCTCCACTAGCTGAGTGATATCCGATATAAAGTGGGTCTTAAATTGTACAAGAAGCACTGCATTAAAATACATTTCCCCCGCCATGTCTTTATAATATGAACATTTATTTTTCCTCAGTATATTCAATGGAGCTTCTGCGCTAGCCTGCCAATTCTGATGGGCGTGTGCGAGTAAACCGATTTTTGTCTCGTTTTACGCTTAAGCAACTAAATGAAGGCCAAAGTTTATGTAACTCAATGTATTTTAATGACATTACAACATCGATGCTGTAAAAGGAATCGTATAAAACTGAAAAAAGTTCACAATAACAGGTCACCAGAAGTTTATCAGTATCAGAACAACACTAGCTCGTCATATACCCTATTGACCTTATTCTAAAATGCGGAAATGCGCCTGTTTTCGCGATTGTCTTATAACTTTCGTTTTAGTCCCCTATGGGAGAAATAATAATAATAATAATAAACGGCAAAAAACGGTCAAACTACTTGCTCTACAAATAAATGTTTGCATGACTATACAGATTAAGTAGAATAATATAACAAGGAAATGTCAGTTTGCAACATCAAACAGCGAAACAAGCAGTTTTTAATGTCTAAAAACTAATGGAAGCGAATGAGAACGGAAGTCTCAAGCCAAAAAGATTCAAATGGCTGCGCCCGCTCGTCAGCGAAGAATAAGGTGAATAGATATTTGTGGAGTCATTGCAAAGTACAACCATAACAGAGTGAACCTTTGTCATTTGCATGTGTTTTAAAGGTATTTCAAGAAAGATGAAAGCATTTGGACACAAAAAAATACATTTAAGTTACTTTAATGAAGAACACTTTTACTGAATCAATACAGTTTCTGTATCTTAATACTGCTTGACTTTCCAGAAAAATATAAAGTACTGTTTCCGTTGCTCTATTGTAGTTATTTTTATACATGAGTTGCACCCTTACACAATCACCCCTATCAATCTAAACGATGTTGGAATATCAAGCCAATTCCATGCGTGTTCAATAAGAAAAGGTCTGGAGAGGGTTTTCTTCAATGCCAAAAATATAACAAATTTTTTAGACACAAATTAATAATTCGATAACTGAGCTCTGGGTTACGTTACCCCAATGCAATACAAGAATTACATTCAAGAGGTTCGCAACTAACATACATTTCCTGGCTCCAGCATATTTACACAACTGATATTAACAGGTGGAGTTTTGGTTTAACGTCACTTAACAGTTATTCTGCAATCCTTTGGCTTTTGTACCAACTAACTAACTGACTCTCGTAGCCCTCACTGCTGCCTGATTTTTACCACATTTACAGATTTACCATGTTCTCACCCTGTTATTTACTTCTTTATTTAATTTTTTGGCTTCTGCTTTTGTTTTACCTGGAACTGTTCTTCACTAGACTTAAACCCTGTCATCGCGGTCAACACCTCTCTGCTTCTCAAGTTCACCTACATATATGGTGAGCTACGGGGCAAACTGGTAACAGCGGAAAAAAATGTCTACACAGAGGTAAGTGGCCAGCTGGTAGCATAAAAAGAAACAGAAGCCATCAGCAACATCATACAGCCTTGTATCGTTTATTTGAAAGATGGAATGCAGCCTTATGTAGCTCTGGTTACATAATTTGCAATCTCCAGAAATATATACAGGGCTACATTTTCACAATGAGTCTGTGTTGTATAAAACACATATTTAATTAATAAAATAAATATGTGAAAAAGTGTGAGTTTTTCACATTTTGTGTTCAGCAACAGAATGGACACAAGGGTCAAATCAAAATGACCTGTTACTAAAGAATCAGTAACTTGGAATGAATCAATTGAATCAATCAACTGAATGACTCTCGAACTCTTGCAGATGTTCTCTTGCTGCCACCTACTGGCATAACAGCAAAACCTTCAGAAAGACTAATTTCAGCAAAACCAATAACACAGAATTTCTGATCTCCAGGGTTTGCAAATGTCTTCAACCTTGAGATATTAGTAAAGCACTCTCACACACACACACACATACACAGGCCTGTAATGAGGCTAGTGAGCTGGACAATCCCCTCTCATTTGGGTGGCTTTGATTAATGACAGGCCCAGTTTCTGATTACATCCTAATTAAAAGGGATAGCAAGTGGATTTCGTGGAGCATAAGAGGGAAATGAGTAGAGAGAAGCAAAGCATTTTAGTAAAGTAATCGCATAGCTTGACTTATTAAACTCATTCCCTGAGAGGAAACCTAAGGAAACAAAACTGTATAGAAAGATAATAGCTTGTGGGATGTTTATGCTAATAGAAACCTAATTGTATGTGGAAATTGTTGCAAACTATAAACAGAATTTTGGCTGTTTACCCCATATATATAGCTAATTTATTTATTATGGTATAGATTAATTTGCAAAGCTTTATCATTCTGATCAAAACATAAAAATAGCATAAGAGTAGCTTTTGTAATGGCATTATTATTAGAACATTTCGTGATTGAACCAAATAATAAACTAAATCCTTGATTGCAGTATCAACCATATCAAATCAAAATAATTAACAAAAAATTATTATATATGACACCAAAGGCTTTTGAGAGCATCGCTAAATCATTTTATCGCATTGCATCATATCATCGTACCAAGATATATTCATTATTATTATAGATTCAAGAGTACTTTTGTAAAATGCATATGAAAATAACTATAAAAGTTGGATTAATAAAACTGCACAAAACACATTTGCAATTTACACATGTTGTTGATTTCTTATTTGTTTCTTTATGATTGATTAATTGTAGACTGTAGAGATGGGTTTCGAAACATTTCAAAGTGTTTAATGAAGCCTTGCTTTGCCAACCTCTTATTTTGAATAAGTTGTTCAAAATAAAATATTTATAATTTTTGTAAGATCATGAATATCTTTACTGGCACTTTTGATAAATTTAATTGATCCCAACTGGATAATAGTCTAAACTTATTATTTGGTTGATTGATTGATTGATTGATTGATTGATTGATTGATTGATTGATTGATTGATTGATTGATTGATTGATTGATTGATTGATTGATTGATTAATTGATTGATTTTTTGGTTGGTTGATTTTACAAATCTTTTTTTAGACAATTTGTCATGATTACCAGCGATCTAATCCTATGCAGATCACTGGAGAACTACACATCTGCTTATCAACCCTCCCATTTTCTCCTGTATTTTATAATTATATCCGACTACTATCCCGTAAAGGTATTTTCCTGTATTTCCCCTGTATTTCTAATCTTTCTATGAAGGGTGGCAATAAACAATAAAGGACCGATCCTCTCTATACGCAACTCATACTGCCGAACCACCAAGACGCGCCTAGGTATAAATATTTTTTTCACATCCCAGCGTTATGTTGACAGGTATGGCCACCATATGAACTACAACTACCATGATGCTGTGCGCCAATCACCACCCATTACAGCTGACAATAATCCAGACACTCTCTCACACACACAGCTAAAACTCATAATCAATGATTACCTTGACCATAAAGACACCTCTCATTTTTTCACACACACACACACACTGCTGAGTCTTGTTTACCTGTAACATTATCAAGCGTTATTACTGTCTAGCCTTACCATGCCTTTCGATGCTTGCCTTGTTATACTTGGTGGATATACTATATAAGCTTGTATATACATTTCTGGAGAGCGCCAAATATGTCCAAGGAGGTACTTTTTTTCAGTTTTTGTTTTCGTAAATCCACCACTGGCCGCTGTTTACGCTTTTTGAGATCTTAAATTTCTCTCACGAGTGCCATTCCCGCCTTCTGTTCTTGCGTAAATCCACCAGAGGCGACTGTCGATTGACCGCCCAATCCACTGACCCACCCTCGTCCTTCCTGTAACCACGACCATCAGTTACATTATTACTGCATTTTATTTCAGGCTTCATTGAGTTAAAACCTCTTAATTTGCTTCCAAAATGTGATATGAAATAGATCATTCCAATATGCTTTTTCATATATTGCCATTTTCGTAGATTACACAGGTAACAAATATAAAAGTTCTGATCTATCCATTTTAAAGTAAATTTAAAAAGTGACTCTATTGAAAACTTCCACAGATTCATTTTATAATCATAATACATTAAGTGTAAGTATTATTATTATTTTTTTTTTTTCTCAAGGAGGAGACATCTCACTAATCTAAAGGCGAAACGCTCTGTCTGCACACTCTTGGAACAATATGTGTACAATAAAATGCCTGATTGCCGTTGGACTACAGCACCTGTGTCAGCATAAAACAGTCAGGTATAAATCCACTGTTAAGGGCGTCATCATTTCTGGACTTTTGTGGCTTTTCTAGGTCAAAACGATGACAATTTTTCCCTATAATGGAGATTTTTTTGACAGGTTTTCTTGAGTTCTGTACTTCTGCTGAAATGGAAACTGGTTCGAAAAGAGAAAGCTCTGAAACACAGATGGGTTGAATTGTGTACAGTGTCTGTTTACATGGTCCAAGCTGCCCACTTCTCCAGTCTGTGTCACTTTCTCTCTGTGTTCAGTCAGTCACTTTCTGGCAGTGCTGTCATTTGAGAGTAAGTCTCTCTGGCTGCTAAATGCTCTCCTGTAAATGCATTACCACCCAAAATGCACTGTGTTTAAGGCCATAGACCTGAATTTCAATTCGGTGAACCGAGTACAGTATGTGAAAAAATATGATTTAAATATAAAAAAACAAAAACATAAAAATGTTTAAATAAAAAGATACAATAAATCTGCGTGTGGATGCATGATGGATCAGTGGTTAGCCTTGTCACATCACAGCGAGAAGGTTGCTGGTTTCAGTCCCTGCTGGGCCAGTAGGTAATTCTGTGTAGAGTTTGAATGTTCTCCCTGTGTTCGCATGGATTTTTTAAAGGTGGGGGTTTCCCCCACAGCCCAAAGATATGAATGAATTGTATCAATTTAAATAAATTACAGGAATTTTCTGGGAGAAATAACAAAACGGGAGGGTGTTGGGAGATGGGTCTGAAATACGGGAGACTCCTGGGAAAAGCAAGAGTGTTGGCAGGGATGGCGTTTGTTTGTGTGTGTTTGACTTGTTGTTTCCAAACACAGAAATTTTATACAATGTTAAGGGTGCTCTGTGACAAATGCTGGGTTTCACGCAATTCCTTCATGTTGTCCTAACACAAATCAATTGAGTTAGCTAAGTGGATTTAAATAGTTAGGCTGTTTCAAAAACAACTTAAGAATTGTGTTGCCTCTACTTATTTTAAGTAAGTAGTTTATTTTGAGTGTATGATATAGTTGAACTCTATTATAGTGGTTTATGAGGACATGTCTAATGTCCTTGTAATTCAAAATGCTTCAAAATGCTTCTTTTGTCATTCAGATTTTGCTGCAGGTTTCCTTTGAAGGTTGTGTTTAAGGATAGGGGTGGGGTAGGGCCATATAATTTGCAATTTTCACTGTAGAAAATACATTACGCCATAAGAGTCCCTGTAAACCCCCAATACCAACATTAATAAATGCTCATTCATAAAAAATATGATTGTTGTATGATTACTTATGATATATACTGCAATGGGATTAAGTAAGTGAATAACCCTGCAAATAAATGCTTAAATGCTCTTTATACCTGTTCAGACAGAGTACAAATACAGAAATTCTGCTCACAACCAGACACAAAGTTGCAATATTACAACATTTGCCTAAAAACATACTAAAATGTAAAAATAAAGAAATAAATAAATAATTTAAATCTTTAAATCATCAGAGGCCTCCTAAAACAATATCTGAGAGGTCAAAAATGTTTTCTATTTGTTTTTATATTTCGGTCTTACTGTGTTAATGCCCAAACTGAGACCCCTAGGTCTTGGAGAGCCCCTTAATCAGATTTAAGATCTATCCTACTAGGACTAAAGATGATCCCAACCATCCGAGAACTTTGAGGACATACTTCATTGAACATCTACTATTATTAAATTTAAATATTATTTCTTTCAGAAGGACACTATATGCTTTATTACTGCAAGTTAACTATGTTTATATATGCCAACACTTTACATAACTCCTTACCCCCTGCTCCTTTTCTGATTTTGACCGTAATGCAATAATATAAAGCTGCTTTATGGATTGATTTGTGAAGCTGCCCTGGAATGATAATTATTTTAAGTGCAATACAAGTAAACCTGAAAGGACTTTTCTTTGTGTATGTGTTCACTTTCCTATAGTTTTAAACATACAGCAACATCCACATTGTAGGTGGAGGGGGGGGGGGCGGGTAAATACATTACTTATTAACAAGACACCACTTTGAGAGAGTATCTAAGATTAAACTTTCTCACAGTTTTGAGTTACAAGGACATTAGACATGTCCTCGTAAACCACTGTAAAACTGTGTTATACCCATGACATTATACAATATATGTGTCCTTGTAAACCACCAAATTAAGTACACACACTCACACACACACACACATAGACATATATATTAGTTTGGTGGCAGAGCAAGCAACCAATGCATAGAGGCAATTGTCTGTGGCAGTTCCTGACATTAACAGGAACTGGCAGCTCAGACATTGAGTCTCTCTGGTATTCCCACTAAGCAGGCATGGAGGGAGCCAGCAGCCTGATTGATCAGACCTTAATGAAGAGTCAGTCAAAGCCTGTAACATCATTAGCTGCCGCTGGAACGCTCAGGCCTTGACCAGGATAAAACCTGACAGCGGACCGTGGGTCTACTTGACAGGCCAAAGTGACACCACCTGTCGATGCATACCCTGATCCTGAATACCGGCAGATTGATGGATAAACATCAGAGCTACAAGTAAACAAGAGACCTTAGAAACAAGGCCTCATTCACTCAGCTGTTTATTTTTGTGATTTGGGGTGGGATGAAATTCTGTTGTTGAATTATAAGAGGGTTGGGTTAGGTTGACCCCTACTTAACGCTTGATCCCTCCTGAAGGATGTCAAAACAACATGTGAGGGGGATCTGCCCTATAAATATTGGAAAATAGTTTGCACTGACCTGTATCTTATAAGTAAAATTATAATAATAAGTTAATATAATCATAAATTTGAAACTCCTGTAATGGTTCATATCATTGTCAATGCATGATTGGATATATACAGGGAAATATTCTATCCATTTGACAGACACCGTAAGTGATCAAAACACCCTTTTATTATAAAATAGTTGTTTGTATCTACAAATAGCATAAGACTACAATCAAATTAGACTCATAGAGCTCGATTTTAATGATCCAGGCACAAAGTCTAAAGTGCATGCCGCAAAAGCATTCAGGCCATGTGAACTTTTGCCATTTTAAGGATGAAAAAATACAGTCTGCATCCTGGTGTATGGTTATGCTTTTTCTCTTAATGAGTTATGGGTGTGTTTTGAACATAACATGCATGAAATCAATCCGAGTCTCATCTCCCATTGTCTTTAAGAGTCAGATGTGTCATGTGATCGTGCTTCTTCTATTCACATGGCGGACTTTGTAAATGGAAAAACTGAAGGCTTCACTATTAAAAAAAAACTGTTAAACAGACCATCTGCAGCATGAGGATAAAGAACGAGCCTCCTCCATTCGGCCTCTTTCTTTCGCTTTACTTTATTTTTACTCTTTACTATACTCCATTAATTTTGTGGATAAGGAAACAGTGTTGTACGCACTCCACTGAAGACATCCATTAGCCTATCTATTTAGTTGTTAAGTGCAAAGATTTATTTCAAAACTATTTCTCAATTCTGTTCTAATTTCCAGCAAACAAATAAATAAACAATATTAATAAAGTGTCCTCAAACAAGGCGAAGCAGTGGCGCAGTAGGTAGTGCTGTCGCCTCACAGCAAGAAGGTTGCTGAGTTGCTGGTTCGAGCCTCGGCTCAGTTGGCGTTTCTGTGTGGAGTTTGCATGTTCTCCCTGCGTTCGCGTGGGTTTCCTCCGAGTGATCCGGTTTCCCCCACAGTCCAAAGACAGCCGTACAGGTGAATTGGGCAGGCTAAATTGTCTGTAGAGTATGAATGTGTGTGAATGTGTGTGTGTGGATGTTTCCCAGAGATGTGTCGCGGCTGGAAGGGCATCTGCTACATAAAAACTTGCTGGATAAGTTGGCGGTTCATTCCGCTGTGGCGACCCCGGATTAATAAAGGGATGAAAATGACAAGAAAATGAATCAATGACTGAATGCTCAAACAACTGAGTTATATCCAAACACACGTCCTGCCCCCTATGGTTATGCATACATTTCTAAAACCCGACAGGTGAACAAATCTTAACTTGTTTTTATTAAAACAAAAAGAAACATGCAATAAATAATACTACTAAAATTAATAACATTATACAAATGCAAACTGTCATGAATAAATTGAAAAAGCCCCCTGAGATGAAGAAGGCATGGAGGCCGTTTTTATATTTATATAGAAAATAATAACTTTTGTAACATCCTTTATTTTTATCATAAGCAAAGATATTTGGATATTGCTTTACATCCTGTGTGTTTCAAGCAATGTGTACGTATTTTGGACCTGCATAGGTGCATAACCAACATGCTTTGCGCTGGACTTTAGAGCAGCTTTTAATTGGTCAATGGTGTGGTCTATTTCAGTACCTCAAAACAGCAATGCGCCAACGATGAGCCTTAACACAACTCATTTTTAGACTAGCACACCCATGAGACCACAAAGTGGTGCAAAAGGATTTGCTACGTATTTAAACAATGTGGCGCAATACATGAAAATTACTCTTGCGCTGGTCTGAAAATAGCAAAATGCACCATACATGTCTAGCGCCTTACTGCGCCGAATGTATGATAGGTTCCATAGTGCATATTTAATTAAACACATATATTTTATGATCATCGGCATTGATGCAGGGATGCATACTTGTCACCATTCAGCAAAATATTTCATATTTTAATGGTCATATTTGAGAATTGTACGTCTGTTGAAACATCTTTATGGATTATTGTAGGTTAAAATCCAACCCTAGAAACACTGAAAGTGTTGATACGTTTCAGTAATAAATTAAATGTAAATTAAAAATTAAATTAAATTTAAATTAATATATTTGCTTTAATGAGGCTTGCATATGTATTACAGAAAAAAATCCAACTCAGGCTCATTATGGATACGTACCCCTATATACATTTCTGGAGAGCGCCAAATATGTGCAAGGGGGTATGTTTTTTGCCGTTTTTGCTTTTGCGAATCCACCAGAGGCCGCTGTGTATGCTTTTTGAGATCTCAAATTTCTCTCGCAAGTGCCATTTAAGTCTACTGTTCTTGTGTAAATCCACCAGAGGCCGCTGTCAGCTGACTGACGTACCAACCCTAAACTCAATTAACAGTGTTTTTTAAAAGCTATCCAGAAAAAGAAAAGCTCTCCCAGCTGCCTGTATACGTATCTTTGTATGGTTGCCAACTTATTTTAACCCTCTTGTAACAGTTTACTTATACAATTACTAATACTGTAATGAGAGTTAGTACATGTACAGTAAAAGCAAAGTCACTAATAGTCAGAATCATTTCTAAAAGGGCCCATCAAAACAGTGTAACCCAGTGACACATTTACACATTTCACAGCTAAATACGCTCCCCATGGGATCCTGGCTCAAACTGCACATTTCGTTTTCACGTACTGTTTCCATATTTTCATCCTGATACATTAGAACCAGTATGAAAAAGAACAAACCTAATAGCAGACTCTGAAGCCAGTTGATTTCTCTCAAAATAAAGAAATACAGCTGGTTTTAGTGTGAAAACAAAGCACACATACAATCTATTTGCTCTGTTTCTGCACTTACTCCAAGCTTGAAAACGGAGAGAAGAGTAGCATCCATTAATGCAAATGTAAAAGAGCTATTTAACCATCAGTGTTACCAGTAATTGCAGCACCCGTACAAAAGACTGCTAAAAGCCCCAACTGCCTTTGAAATCCAGAAATACGGCATGGCTTGCTCACTAATGTCATGTCACTAGAGTGTTCATATTGAGAGTAAATAGTCTTCTGCTATTTATATATTTATATAGTCTTCTGTTAGTCACACATAATAATGCACTATATTTTGTTCATTTGTGACATTATAATAACAAGGTGCAAAGATAAAATCCCAGATAAGGTCTGTCTGTCTGTCTGTCTGTCTGTCTGTCTGTCTGTCTGTATGTCTGTCTGTCTGTCTGTCTGTCTGTCTGTCTGTCTGTCTGTCTGTCTGTCTGTCTGTCTGTCTGTCTGTCTGTCTGTCTATCTATCTATCTATCTATCTATCTATCTATCTATCTATCTATCTATCTATCTATCTATCTATCTATCTATCTATCTATCTATCTATCTATCTATCTATCTATCCTAGGGGTGCCCAAAACTTTAGTTATGAAGGATCAAAAAGCAAATTTGATTGAGGGCTGTGGGCCAAAGTTAAATATACCAAACTGCACTGTAAAAAATTCAGGGTTTCACACAATTCATTTGGGGTTGTCCTAACACAAATCAATCAAGTTAACACATTTAAGTGTATTAAACATGAAATAATTAAGTTGTATATAGTAATGTATGGTAACGTATGGTCATTTTTAAATTTATTTCATACTATTAATAAATAAATGCACTTAATCATAATTAATAATGCAGTTGAATTTTGTTTTACATTTTATAATAAACTTATTAGAATAAAAACATCATTCATTCAATTAATATAATATATATTCTATCCATCAGTCACAGTGTATTGCTTTTTTTTTGTTGTTTTTTTATTTTTTTTTTTATCTGATTCAATTACAACTTTTAACTGAAACATTTCATTTCAGTTAGCTTTTTTGTAACTTAACAAAAAAACAAACTACCAAAAAGAAATTACCTCCCTTTCAAAATGAGATGGTGGGCCAAATTGAAGGTTACCAAGGGCTAACTTTGGCATGCGGGCCTTAGTTTGAGGATCTCTGATCTAATCAATCAATCAATCAATCAATCAATCAATCAATCAATCAATCAATCAATCAATCAATCAATCAATCAATCAATCAATCAAATCAACCAATCAATCAATCAATCTAATCAATCACTTAATCAAATCAATCAATCAATCAAAATCAATCAATCAATCAATCAATCAATCAATCAATCTATCTATCTATCTATCTATCTATCTATCTATCTATCTATCTATCTATCTATCTATCTATCTATCTATCTATCTATCTATCTATCTATCTATCTATCTATCTATCTATCTATATATATATAAATAAATGGAAATTAATTCTACCAAAGCCATCTGAGATGAAGAAGGCATGGGGGGAGGTAACAGTTTTACATTTATGTAAACAATAATAATTGTTTACATTTTAATCCTTCAATTTTTCATATTTAAAATTATTGGTGTGCTGCTGTGCATCCATGTGTCTGTAATAAGCAACTTGTACATGCATTTTGGAACCACCTATTACTATCGTGTTTTTTAGATAGCAAACACAAACCCTTTAGACTTTAGTTGGTCAATGTTGTGGTCAATTTCAGTTGCCTCAAAATAGCAATGCCACAACAATGCACTTTAAGACATCTCATTTCACAACAGCACCCCCATGGCCACACATATTAGCACAAAGGTATTTGCTATACAATGTGACAGCTATTGTGAAAATGATACCTGCCCTAGGCTGAAACTAGTAAACTGTTTGATAGGGCCCAATGTGTTACTTGCTGTCCCCCTGTGAAACCTAGATTGTAGTTTCGTTTGTGTACTTTACTCATTTCCGAGTTTCACCAGGAAGTTTTAGGTGTATCTATCAGTGTTAGTACTTACCTTGAGGAAAGACAAGTTGCGGTTTCTCTCAATACTGGTGATCTCCAGATTACCCATGACCACCTCACAGTTCTCGTAGAACTTACGAAGAGTTTTGTACTGCTGGTCCAAATCCGACAGCGTGCTGAGCTTGTTATCAGTGCCAGGACACACTATAGAGAAGAATAAGAGAGACTGATCAGACCACAACAACTGCTATTTTTTATACTATTATTTGAAAGTTTTTAAAGTACAACAGAACAAACAAACAACATTGTCTAAGAATATACACGTTTTACAATATCATTTGTCATAGATGTGGGTTCAGCTGTTGAAAGAGAGTATGAGTATGCAGTCATCAAAAAGATAGTATGCCAGTCAGTTTTCAAGAGGGATGCTGGATTTGGATTGAGCATGTTTCAGGTCTAAGTATCCAAGAAAGGGTTCCCAGGTAGCAAAGAGTTTTACAGTAGAATTGGACCTCATACATTGAAGCTTTTCCAAATGGATGATGGAGGCCATACCTATTAAGCAGATTCAAAATAGAGGACGTAAAGAAGATTTCCTTTTTTTTTTTTTTGTATTAGCTGCTTGGCCACAGTCATGCCTTGGCTTGTTTTGGAAGGGTGACGGAGTGTTCTGAAACACCAAAGATAGCAGTTTCTGTGTCTGGTATAGGAGAAAAATGTTATAGGCTCGGAATATATAATATTCACGCAGACCAGGAATATGGTTCAGTCCTGCATGATTTTATCTCATAATTAATGTAATAAATGAGACTAGACCTGAATGTGTCAAAAACCAAAGAAATGCTTATCAACTTTGGCAAAAAAAAAAAAAAAAACACCTGCTCTACAAAGGGTGCTAATCAATGACTCACAGGTAGAGGTTGTGGAGGAATATAGGTACCTAGGAACAATTATTGACAACAGGTTAAAATTTGATCAAAATACACCTACAATTGTTAATAAGGCTCATCAAAGACTGCTTTTATTGCAGAAACTCAACTCTTTTAATGTAGAGAAAGTTACTCTTAAGACCTTTTACAATTCATTTATTGAAAGTATTTCGTCCTTTTCCTTTATTTGTTGGTTTTCTTCACTGTCCATAAAAAACAAGAATCGTCTTCAAGGCATCGTTAATTTGTGTTCAAAGATTTTGGGAGTTTCCCTGCAAAGTCTTGCATACTATTACGAACAGCAGGTGTTGAGGATGGCACGTAAAATACTAGGAGACAGCACACACACCCTAAATAAACATTTTGAGTGGATGCCCCTTGGTCGACGTCTAAGGACAATAAGATGTTCCACAAATCGTTATCAATTTACTTTTGTGCCTGAAGCAATTAGGTTATGTAATAAATTAAGTTAATCGATGGATTATTATATGTTTTTTAAACTTGCTGTTAAGTGTTGATGTTTATTGTGTTAAGTGTGTCATTCTTGTTAAACTATATGTAAAGCACCACCATCTCGAAATGAATTGCCCCAAGGGGATTAATAAAGCTTTAAACTAAACTATGTAAATTAAAAATGTTTGTCCAAAAATACACAGTAAGCAGCATTTCATTCGTTAAATCATTCAGTAAATCATTTAGTAAATCATTCTGCGCACTATGCATGGAAATAAATTGACAAAATAAATAAAACACAAGTGATTTGAAAAAGTTCTGAAGCTAGTTTCATCAAGGTGTCATTAGAAAAGCTGTTGCTGAAAAACTAAAGTGTTTGAAGTGCACACAGTAGAAGAGAACACAGTCATTAAACTGAACTTTGTGAAACATAACATAGAGAGCAAATTGCATTCAATGTGAGCAAGAAAACTATTAAAATCTTGTAAAATCATTCAGTGTTCAAGTACAGCATCGGCAGAAAACCCAGAACCCCACTTCTACATGAAGACAAATAAGATCTGATGACAATAATTCTAGGACAATTACTGTAAAAATAAATTTAAGATATGTTGTCCTTGAGTGACTGAAATAAAGTCTGTTTAATTTTCTGCAATCTAATTACATTTATGTGCGTTTAAGTGCATTTTAAGTGTTGACCATAAAAGGACATTTATTTATGGTTGTATTGATAATAAAAACACAGATTAAAAGACTGTAAGTGGTCTATTTTCATTTATATAAGCATACACTCACCGGCCACTTTATTAGGTACACCTATCCAGCTGCTCATTAACATAAATGTCTAATCAGCCAATTACATGGCAGCAACTCAACGCATTTAGGCATGTAGACATGGTCAAGACGATCAGCTGCAGTTCAAACTGAGCATCAGAATGGGGAAGAAAGTTGATTTAAGTGACTTTGAACGTGGCATTGTTGTTGGTGCCACACGGGCTGGTATGAGTATTTCAGAAACTGTTGATCTACTGGGATTTTCAAGCACAACCATCTCTAGGGTTAACAGAGAGTAGAAGTACTATGGACACAAATGCCTTGTTGACGCCACAGGTCAAAGGAGAATGGCCAGACTGGTTACAGCTGATAGAAAGGCAACAGTAACTCAAATAACCACAGAACAGCATCTCTGAATGCACAACATGTCCAACCTTGAGGCGGATGGGCTACAGCAGCAGAAGACCACAACGGGTGCCACTCCTGTCAGCTAAGAACTGGAAACTGAGGCTACACTTCACACAGGTTCACCAAAGTTGGAAAAAAGAAGATTGGATAAACATTGCCTGGTCTGATGAGTCTAGATTTCTGCTGCGACATTCTGATGGTAGGGTCAGAATTTGGCATCAACACCATGAAAGAATGGATCCATCCTTTATCAACGGTGATTGATGGTGTAGGGGATATGTTCTTGGCACACTTTCGGCCCATTAGTGCCAATTGAGCATTGTACCAACTCCACAGCCTACCTACTGTAGGTATTGTTGCTAACCATGTCCATCCCTTTATGACCACAGTGTACCCATCTTCTGATGACTACTTCCAGCAGGATAACGCGCCGTGTCATAATCTCAATCCAATAGAGCACCTTTGGGATGTGGTGTAACAGGAGCCAACAAATTTGCAGCAACTGCGTGATGCTATCATGTCAATATAGATCAAAATATCTGAGAATTATTTCCAGTACCTTGCTGAATCTATGCCACGAAGGATTAAGGCAGTTCTGAAGGCAAAAGGGGGTCCAACTTGGTAATAGTAAGGTGTACCTAATAAAGTGGCCAGTGAGTGTATATTATACATACAGTTCACTGCATATTTAATATATACTGAAGAAATTTTCCAACATTTTTTTTCCAAACTATAACTTAAACTCAGTGATCAGACCACTAAAACTGTTTTTGCTTCAGCAGTTCATTTTATGGGAACTATCTTATAAAACAAGAAAAGCAAAAAACAAATGAACAATGCTAGTTTCATCAAGATGTCATTAGAACCTGTTGCCAAAAACTGACCAGCTTGCCTTCGCCCCAGTAGCCTCTATATGAAGACAAATGAGATCTGGCGAGGACAATTCCCTAACATCATCTATTAGATCACAGACCTGTGGAACCATGACCACAAACAGGGTATTTGCTCAACAGGCTTAGCGAATAACAGAAAGTCCAGTCGATAGCGCAGCACGGAGTTATAATATGGGAGGCCACCGGGCTGATGAGGACGGCGATGCTTCTGAAGTGGAGGCAGGAGTAATAAGCAGTTATTGAACCCCGGAGGGCGACTGTTTCTCTACATTACAGCAAGCTATATTACGGCCCGCCGCCTGCAGAGCGGACCACTCCATATTATTGCTGTGGACAAATTACACCCTTCCCCGCTAAATTCATTCACTGTCACTGTTAGGTGGTCCCGGAGGACACAGGGGGTGCCATGGTGTATACGGAGCGAAGATTTAGACCTCTGCCGGACAAATGGAGTACAGATTCCCTTATTGAATATGCCACATGTCTATGGCTGAGGAGAACAATGTGCCGTCCCCAACCATGTTTCTCACAAATTGAAGTCTATTCTGTGCTGGAGTCCATTTGTTTCTGAGTAAACGCAGTATTGGGGTGAGTGTAAGACATTAACTGTTACTCTTTTTTCTCCTCTCTCAGTGAAATTGCTTAAATGACGAGATTGAAGCTATAAAGCACCTTAATTTGTCCCACTTTTCACCGGGGCTTAAAACACAACACAAGTGGCATGCTGTAAGATTAAAGATGTGGATAAAGTACTGACAGCCAGTCTCTTTCATCTGCTTCCAAGTAAAATAAATAGATAAAAAAGGAAGAGACAAAGAAGGGGAAAAGGCTTCCTTAAAACTTCTTATGGTAAGTAAATCAGTATTGTAAGCCAGACCCACAGGAGTTATAGGCTAAGTTAGCTATAATTTAACCCTCTCAATGAGATATAAAAATCATGTCTGACTTTAGTTAATTCCAATGATTTGCCCTGATTAAGAGACATTTAAAGACTGCAGGCTTTATTTTATTGATCTAGGCGCAAAGTCTAAGGGCGTGTCCCCTTTTGCTATTTTAAATACAGAAAAAAGTGCAGCCTGGTGCATGGTCTAACAGGGTTGAGCTTATTCTTGTAATGAGTTATGGGTGTGTTTTGAGCATAACGGGCATTACACCAATCATAGTCTCATCTCACTTTCCCTTTAAGAGTCAGATGTGTCACACCATGGCACATTTGCTATTTACATGGCGGACTATAAGTGAAAAAATGTAATGCTTTACTAGAGAGAAAACAGTTACACAGACTATCTGCAGCGCAAGGATAAAGAACGAGCCTCCTCCATTCTGCCTCTTTACTGTCTCATTATTTTACTTTTACTCTTTATTTTACTCCTTTACTTTTGTGTATAAGTATATGGTGTTGTACACACTCCACTGAAGACATCAATCAGCCTACATATTTAATTTAGTTTGTCAAGCGCAAAGATTTGTTTCAAAACTATTTCTAAATTCAGTTCTAATTTCCAGAAAACGAATAAATGAGCAATAATAATGACATGTGGTCAGTGCGCTCTGCGCCGCGGCGCATGATCTAAAATCAAAGTACTAAAATTGCAAAAATTTAAATTACATAAAATGTTTTAAAGATAAATTGAGTTATTTAATATATACAAATAAATTATTATTATTATTAATAATAATAATAATAATAATAATAAACAATAACTAAAACTTTAAAGTACTAGCTAAAAAGACAAATAAAATCAAAAATATTAATAAATACATTCTTAAAAATGCTGAATTTGAGTAAAATATTAACCAGTCAATGTTTAAGTTTTAAATCCCATGTTGGACACACTTTACAATAAGGTTTTCTTAGATAACTATATTAGGTAATGCATTTACTATAACGAACAAAACTAATTGCAATATTTATACAGCATGTATCAATGAATCATTCATTCATTTTCCTTCAGCTTAGTCTGTATTTTAGAGGTCACCACAGTGGATTGAACCCCCAACTATTCAAGCATATGTTTTACGCAGCGGATGCCCTTTCAGCTGCAACACAGTACTGGGAAACACCCATACCCAATTCATCTATAACGCATGTATTTGGACTTTGGGGGAAACCAGAGAACCAGGTGAAAACCCACACCAACACATGCAGAACATGCAAACTCCACAGAGAAACGCCAACTGACACAGCCAGGACTTTCATCCAAAGGTATAATTATTGACATTAATTAATTAACTGTGAGTTTAACAATTAATTAACAAAGACAAATAATAAATGTATAGTTCATTGTTTGTTTATAGTAAATACTGTCTGGCTTAATTATTTAATCTAGCGTTTGAGTTGGTCAATATTTTAAGCATTATTTAAAGTTTAGAACTGAGAGATACAGTATATTCATTCATTCATTCATTCATTTTCTTGTCGGCTTAGTCCCTTTATTAATACGGGGTCGCCTCAGCGGAATGAACCCCCAACTTATCCAGCACATTTTTACACAGCAGATGCCCTTCCAGCAGCAACCCATTTCTGGGAAACATCCACACACACACACACACACACACACACACACACACACACACACACTTATACACTACGGACAATTTAGCCTACCCAATTCACCTGTAGCACATGTCTTTGGACTGTGGGGGAAACCGGAGCACCCGGAGGAAACCCCGCAAACGCAGGGAGAACATGCAAACTCCACACAGAAACACCAACTGAGTTCGAACCAGCGACCCAGCTACCTTTTTGATGTGAGGAGACAGCACTACCTACTGCGCCACTGCATCGCCAGGTATAGTATATAATTTGCTCAAAATGTAATGCAGTTCCTAAAGTTCCCAGACACCTAGTTGCCTTTATTTACACGCAAAAGCCTTTTTACACACATTTGGCAAAAAAGTTAGTATATAAACTGTTACAGAATTCACTCAACAATCTTGGCCTTCAACTATTACCGCCTGGAGCATTTACTTCACTATGGCTTAGAGGTGAAAGCGTTTCAAATGAAACATTCGATATGACAGTGACTGATGTGCTCAAAATCGAAGAATGAAAAATGAGAATGTGTCCTTTCGCTCCCTGGCCACACCGACCCAATAATCCATGATCGTTTTTGACGCTACGGGATTCCTTTCCGTACTTCAATGGCGTTTGTGGACAGAAACTGAGCCTTTAGCTTTTAGGGGAGTTGAAAAGCCCGCATCAGAACTTCAGGATATGGGATCCAGGCAGGATCAATGGAGTGACAGATCACCACATTAACACCCATTGCACAGTTTCACACACTCATCATTTCAGACTCGGTAAAGCCAAGCTCCTGGGGCGCTGATGTGCAACAAATCTGTTCATCACATTTGCTTCAATGTGACATCTGCACTTTTACAAAAAGTTTAGATACCTTTAGTGTTTTCAGGCAAATTCTCAGCATGTTTCCTGTGCAATTTTTAAACCACCCAAAAAAAGTTCATCAAAGTGTGTGCCTATTGTTATACTTCGTTTAAAAAAAAAAAACAATAAGTATACTTCTCAGAAAAATACCTAAAATTACATTTAAGTATACTTTAACCAATAGATATTTCTTGGCCTGTTTTGGGTCAATATTTTGAATGATATGTATTTAAAAGTTGTTTGTTTGACTTTTAAAGAGGAACTATTATGCAAAAAATACTTCTATGCACTGTTTAAGCACATTTGTTTGGCAACTGCCTGTGAATAGAACCAGCTTTTAATGGTAAACATGTATTCATTCTATTTTTTATAATCACACTTCATAAAAACAGTCCGCAGAAAGACTTTAATTGGCATTCTCCCTTTGTACACAATGAGGATCAAAGCCTAAAAGAGGCAGTTTGAAAGATTTGTAAAGCATTGTTTGTAGGGTATTTTGAGCTGAAACTTCACATAAAGTTTCAGGGGTGGTTTGCTGTCGAGTGTGACGTGGCTGGGATTCGAATCATCATTGTTTGCCATTTTCAGGTTGGAGGAAAGTCCTTCCCCCAGGTGAAGGAGTTCAAGTATCTTGGGTTTTTGTTCACAAGTGAGGGAAAGATGGAATGTGAGATTGACAGGTGGATTGGTGCAGTAGCAGCGGTAATGCGGTCGATGTACTAGTTCGTTATGATAAAGAAGAAGCTGAGCTGAAAGGCAAAGCTCTTGATTTACTGGTCAATCTACGTTCCTACTCTCACCTATGGTCATGAGCTTTGGGTCATGGCCGAAAGGAAATGATCTCGGATACAAGTGGCCAAATGTGTTTTCTTCACAGGGTGGCAGGATGCACCCTCATAAGAGCTCTGTCACCCGAGAGGAGTGACAACCACATAGAGAGAAGTCAGCTGAGGTGGCTTTGGCATCTGTTTCGGATGCCTTCTGGACGCCCACCTAGAGAGGTGTTCCAGGCATGTTCCACCAGGAGGAGGCCTCGGGAAAGACCCAGGACACATTGGAGTGACTATGTCTCGGGATCCCCCCGGAGTAGCTGGAGGAAGTATCTGGGGAGAGAAGAGTCTGGGGTTCTCTCCTAAGACTGCTGTCCCCGTGACAGTTTCACATGTTGTAGAAAGGGGCATAATAGGTCTCCTTTAAATTAATAGATAAATAGGAACTATTATAATATTATAATAGTTCATAAAAAGTACAAAAAAATATATCTGAATAAGTTCACTGCAAAATTAATCAGTAATTATCAGATTGATATACAGTAGAAATCAGAATTATTAGCCCCCTTGAATTATTAGCCTGGCTGTTTATTTTTTTCCTAATTTTTGTTTAACGGAGAGAGGATTTTTTAAACACATTTGTAAACATAATAGTTTTAATAACTCATTTCTAATAACTGATTTATTTTATCTTTGCCATGATGACAGTAAATAATATTTGACTAGATATTTTTCAAGACACTTCTATACAGCTTAAAGTGACATTTAAAGGCTTAACTAGGTTAATTAGGTTAAATAGGCAGGTTAGGGTAATTCGGCAAGTTATAGTTTAAGGATGGTTTGTTCTGTGGACTATAGAAAAAATATATAGCTGAAAGGGGCTAAAAATTGTGACCTTAATATGGTTCGTAAAAAATTTAAAACTGCTTTAATTCTAGCCAAAATAAAACATAAGACTTTCTTTAGAAGAAAAAATATTATCAGACATACTGTGAAAATGTCCTTGCTCTGTTAAACATCATTTGGGAAATATAAAAAATAAAAAAATAAAAAATCAAAGAGGGGCGAATAATTCTGACTTTAACTGTATGTGAAAATACAACAGGGAAAATAAGTAAAAAGTAAGTCATAAACATTATTGAGGGTTTAATTATATGACAAAGTTGTGCTTTGCTGCTTTTCATTCACATCGATCTGTAAAAATGCTTGACAATACTATGCAAGCACCTTTCTATCACTGAATTCATATAGTTAAGACATTTTTTGTCTGAGTTCTAACATTTTCTGTGAGTTTATATTTTACAATTCTGCTTTATAACTTGCTATTGTAACTTTCTAATCTCCGGATCGTAACTTTATCTCAGAATTGCAAATTTACAAATGTGACTTTTTTCTCAGAGCTCTCAATTTCAAAAGTTTACATCTCACAACTCTGAGAAAAACATGATTTTAAAAGAAATGTTGCAATAACCTATATATTTTTTTTGTATTCAGTAACAGGCTTTTAAGTCATTATAATAAACAATAAGCTTAAAGACTAATACATTAGTAGATTTCAAAAGTTTATATTTTTGAATCCCATTTAAAGACCACAAAATTTCGCTGTCTTGTAAAAGAAGAGCAGTCTGGTTAAAACATGGCCATGTAAACATATCCTAAACATACGTTTTCAACAAAACCCTAGCTGCTCAAACTCTTTTCTGCAACAAAATATCCCTCTCAGTCCAGACAGTGTGAGTGAACAGACTGTGTGGCGATTGCTTTAACGGCTCAGAGCTCGGCCAATGAAATCGCAGCAGTCCCTCATCCATCATCAGCTGACGGGGTCAAAGTGAGCCGCCCTCTCCTCATGCTAAAAACTCCAGCCTGCCCCGAATCATCATTCACCATCACAAACCTTAATTCATGCCATTGATTAAAGCAATATCAGCAAGTGACACCAGCCCCATTTGACTCTAAGGACATCTGCAATGATCTCAACGTTTCTTTTTTTACACTTTCTGGTAAGAAAATTTCCTTACAAAAAAATGTCCTGGTTTAATCAGAATAATAAAACATTAAAAAGTAACACATGAAGATAATATGCTAATTCTTTCTGTCTTTCTTTTTTCTTTCTTTCTTTCTTTCTTTCTTTCTTTCTTTAAATATATATTTGTTTAAATGCCAATTAAGTTGTTCAAAGTGCTTTACAAGATAAAGATAACAAACAACACAACACATGATCATAAAAATTATAAATACCATTAAAACTTATGCTAACCAAAAGCATCAAAACAACTTTAAAAATGCTGTTGAGAGTGAGAGTTAGCTTGTGTCAAAAAATAGTTAAATAGTATAGTCAGTGCCAATAATGTAGTATTGTTTTGACTTTTAACCAGACAATGTTGTTGTATTGGATGTAATATTCCTGAAATATTCTTGTTGTAATGTGTTGTATTTCTTTCACATTGTGTAGTTTTTAGCACAAGATTTTATGTAATAATACATATTACAGGTATGTATATTCTGTAATATTATTGCCGCAATAGCTTTCCATTAACATACAAAAGCAATAGATAAAACACATACTGTACAGCAGACTGAAAAACTACCGCAGCAGGCAATTTGATGTCAAAACAACATCAAATTTAGATTATAAAAACACTTGTCCAAAATGCAAATCAATTCGGTGGCAAAACCTTGACGTCCATTTGACATCCACACATTGATGACCTTATGATCACCAAAATATCAAAAGTAAATCATCAGAAGATAAAAAAAGTTTTATTCATCTGAAAGCTTAAATTGCAGATTTACACTGGATTTTGTATCCCTAGAATGCTGTAAACTACCTTCATGTCAAATAGGCATTAATTTGACATCAAACATTGGCATAAAAAAAATTTCAAAAATTGATAACAGGACCATCCTGGCAGGTGGCAAAAGCAGCGACAAATTCGGTGGCAGAGATGTTGTAACGTCAAAACCAGGGCCGGAGTGGGTCTCCTTTTCAGACCTGGAGTTTCATGCCTTAGACCAGCCTATCAGTTCATGACTGACTACATTAAAATAAGGTCATTTCCACCTTTTTGACACTATCTCGTCTTTTTCAAGGAAACAGCTGCTTTAGAACTTCAAATGTTTTTCATAACTATGAGAACATTAAAGGGTAGCTAAATCTCCAACACTACTCTTTAAAACATCACAATGTCCTTTCTTGCAATATCTGAATATATAATCTGTGCAAAATTCTTTATAGATATCCAGTCCTTAAACGGTGGTCACACAAAAAAATAAAAAATAAAAAATATGTACACCTATATAAGTAATCCGAACAGTATTATATGTATTAACACTAAAAATGAAAAAAAAAATAAAATAAATAAATAATTACTCAGGAGAGGTTCAAACTCAGGTCAGCAGCGTCATAAAGCAATGTGTTGACCACTGAACTAAAATAGCACTGTTATGCCAGCCTGATATTACGAGGAAACGAAAGTATTTTACGTTTTATCAGTTTAGTGGCTAATGAATTCGTATGAGCTCAGTCATATGAAAATATACGATTTTAAAAGGAGGCGTGGCACCTAACCACACCCCTAAACCCAACTGTCATTGGGTGAAGAGCAAATCGGACTAAATTGAACTAATTATATTGTACGAATTCATACAAATTAGCTACTAAATCAAAATGTTACGAATTGCCGTGAGATTGCGTTGGTTATGCAGGTGCGCTTGGAATAAAAAACAATAGCCACAGTATTACTTTCTATTGATGGCTTAATCTTTTTCTCCCCTTTTTAGATTTCTGATCAAGTTATGTCGGATTTATTAATGTAGTGAATCATCAGATTTTCATTGAGCAGGTGTAATATTCATTAATATTTATTCAAAATCTTATATTCACTAAGGTGCAGCTGTTTGAGGTCGAATGATAGTTACATCATCATTAACCTGCAGGCTGCATGTTGCTCACTGGGCTGCGAGAAAATAAAAAGAGCGAAGCTGCGGCAAAAATAATGAATTAAAAGATGAAACTATTGTCAAATAAATAAATAAATAAATAAATAAATAAAAAAGTGCGACTGCTGAGAGTTCAAGCAGCTAGGGGCCTTCGTGGCCAAAAAAACGTATGGTCAGTACTATAGGATTCCCATATTTAAACAGACAGTGATGTGGTAATCCTGTCATGCTTAGCTCTATTCAAATGTGTTGACATTACCACACAATACAAACAACAGAAAAAACACATCTAACACAAAATGACGTTTTTTTTTCCCAATGATTAAATAGAATAATTACTTTTTTCCACCTTAAAATAGTCCTAACCTAATTGATCGGCTTTCAAAACAACTGCTGAGATACGGATATCGAAGAGCCCAGCATCCTTTTTAATGTGATGAACCTCAGTTCTCATCTCCTCAAATCAATACCAGTGTGCTTAAACTGCAGAAAAGAAGCATGTAAATAGCAGAAATATGACATGAAGTGGACATTACACGATGCGGTCAGCCAATATATAATCAGGCGACTATAAATCAGATCCGTACCGTAATCCATATTCTTATTAGGAGTCACAGTTGCAGAGTGTAATGTAGTAAAAGTCATATCTCAGGTGGACGGCTATTGTAGGAGGTCACTGAAGCACGGAAACCATGTTTGGGAGTGAAATTATGTTCCCAATCCATCAAACTTGGACCTACCGATGGCGTTTTTGCTTCTGGTATGAAGTATATGAAGCAACAAATCTGCACAGAGGCGTAGTGCACATGACAGCGAACATTCGGCTGAGTAATGTGATGGAAATTGATGTTTGTAATAGATATAATCATGCATCTGCATTCCAGGCTTTCCGAATGTAATGTGTTCCCCGTTTGCAGTGAGGCTGTTCATATCAAAATTGACCGTAATATCCCAAGCGATGAGCAGGCAGTTTGATGGTTTCCTCTTGGAAATGAACTCTGTCAAGTGCAATAACGTGAATCAGCGGGTGAAACTCAAGAAGAAGACGCATCTTCTGCACTCACGTATGGGGAATTGTAGACACAGGGTTGAGTTTTTATAATAATGTTGAAAAAGAACAAGTTCAAGGGTTGTGTCTACACATTATAGGCGTGCTAGTTCATCCTAATATGTTTTCAAAGGGAAATCTATTGCTGTTTGTCTGGTTGGATCTAATGTTGTTGCTTTACTGATATTGATATTGATGAGTAAAATGCAGTTAACCATTAAGGGCCCTATCATACACTAGGAGCAACAAGGTGCAAGACGTGTTTTACACAATGTTTGTTGCTATTTTTAGACCAGTCCGACTGTAATTTTCAGGTTTTTGTGCTACGTTGTTTAAACATTTGTGCCACTTTGTGGACTCATGTGTGTGCTGGTCTAAAAAGGCGCATTGTTGTTACGCTGCTATATTGAGGAACTGATTATTTTAAGGCATCCTCCTTCATTTCAGCTGGGCTTTTTTCCAGTTTATTCATGACAAACTGCATTTGTATATGTTATTATTAGTTGTAGTATTATTTATTGTATGCATATTTATATTTGTTTTAATAAAAACAAGTTTAGATTTGTCTATCTTTTGAGATTTGGAGATAAATACATCACCATATGAGGAATAAAATAGGACATGTGTTTGCTGGAAATTAGAACTGAATTTAGAAAAAGTTTTGAAACATCTTCACGCTTAATAAATGAAATGAAATATGTAGGCTAATGAATGTCTTCAGTTTTCTTACTCTACGAAATTAAAGGAGTAAAGAGTAAAAGTAAGAGAAAGTAAAGAGGCCGAATGGAGGAGGCTCGTTCTTAATCCTCGTGCTGCAGATGTTTTTTTTAACTGTTTCCTCACTAGTGAAGCGTTTAGTTTTTACACTTACAAAGTCCGTCATGTAAATAGCAGATGCACCATGGTGCAACGCAACTGACTCTTTAAGGGAATGGGAGATGAGACTCTGATTGGTTTAATCCACGTTATGGAACCACAACCTGTAAACAACCCTGTTAGATCATGCACCAGGGCGCACACCAAATTTTTCCCTAATTAAAAAAGTAAAAATGGATTCGGACACACCCTTAATGCTTTTGCACCCTGCACTTTAGACATTGTGCTTAGATTGTTAAAATAGGGCCCTAAAATTCAGATGACTGTGACAATCCAGCAATGTAAAAAAATGTGACTTTTTGTTTTTGCATTTAATTTTTTATTTTTAAACATAAACAGCTTAGGGCTTTATTTTAACAGGTCTAGATGCAAAGACTAAAGTATTACGGGTGTGTCTGAATCCACTTTTGTTATTTGTAGTTATGGGTGTGTTTTGAGCATAACGTGCATTAAATTAATCAGAGTCTCATCTCACATTCCCTTTAAGAGTCAGTTGCGTTGCGCCATGGCCCATTTGCTATTTACATGATGGACTTTGCAAGTGGAAAAACTGAACGCTTCACTATCCAGAAAACAGTTAAACAGACCATCTGCAGCACGAGGATAAAGAACGAGCCTCCTCCAATCAGCCTTTACTTTCTCTTTCTCTTTTTCATAGATAAGGAAATGGTATTGTACACACTCCACTGAATAAGACATCATCAGTCTTTATATATTATTTAATTTTGTTTGTTAAGCGCAAAGATTTGTGTCAAAACAATTTCTAAATTCAGTTCTAATTTCCAGCAAACAAATAAATGAAAAGTAATATCGAAGTGTGGCAAAAAAAAAAAAGGTTATATCCAAACACTCATCCTATTCTTTTGCCCCATAAGGTCCAAAACCTGACAGGTGGACAAATCTGAAAAAAAAGCCTCCCAAAAAGGCTTGGAGGCAGTGGTTTTTATATTTAAGTAGAAAATAATAATTTTGATAATATTTCAATCCTTTAATTATTTTTCATTTGTAAAGATATTTGCATGTTGCTGTACATTCTGCGTGTTTTAAGCAAAGTGTAAGCTCTGCGCACAACTAACGCTCTAGGCTGGACTTTAGACCTGCTTTCAGCTGATCTATTGCACAGTCTATATTAGTTCCTCAAAATAGCAAAGCCCGAACAATGTGCCTTAACAAACCTTTTTTTGCTAGACCGAAAAACCTATGAGTCCACACAGCGGCTCAAATAGATTTGCTATCTAAACAAATTGATGAAAAACAGGAAAGTTTGTGTTACACTGGTATGAAAATAGCAACACACCGCACCAAACACGTCTTATTGCTTATTGCGCCGGGTGTATGATAGGGCCCATAATCTCAAGAGATGTCTTGAAAATTTAGATTCTTTATTTATTTATTTTTTTAATCTCTTGAAAACATTTGAAATTTTATTTAATTTTTTTTCCTCTACGTATATAATGAAAGCCAGCAGGGTCAAGTATTATTTTGAATCACACCTAATTTCCTTATGGGGACAAAATAAGACTTCTTATTTTGCAAGACTTTTAAGAAAGACATTTAACATTGTTTTAGAAACAGAAAAGAATTACTTAATTGCTGATTTTGAGGGAATAATATACCTATATGGTCACTTATTAAGCATAAATTCACAATTGCACTCAACCTGTTTGATTAAATCTGTGATTAAAACCCCCTGATAAAATAGCTGACATATTGTTGCAGTGCAAAGTGTGCTCTGTGCTGATTAGAGAGAGATATTATATGGTAAGGAGACAAAAAAAGAATATTTGAAATGAAATGCAATACTGCTGCATTGAGATGATAATAGTGGCTCTCGATGCAGGAGGGATATTCGCATGACTATGGGTTCATAGCTGCGCATCAAGGCTAATTTTCCAAAAGTGTAATTTTGAAGCTTGAATTTTAATAATGTGATCAAGTGTAATCAGAAAACTCCACACAGTATGAATAAAGTTCAGAATATGCACCGGCATAGCCCTGACCATGTCACCTACTGTCAAACTGCTATTGGATAATGATAAAAATATAAATGGCAATGAGAAAAAAAGAAAAATTGAAAGACTGAAAGAACACATGGTTTTCTACCATGTTGGATGCTAAATTACAAAACTTGTGTATGCTTTCAAGTGTTTTTTTTTTTTACCTGTTAACTAATAATGTATAGTCTTAAAAAAATAAAAGTTCTGCAATTTTCAAAACTAAAAAGTAAACAGTGTATATTAAGTGTATAAAAAGTGTATAAAAAAGTGTATAAAAAGTGTATAAAAAGTATATTAAGTATTAACAGATTATTACATTATATTACATTATATTATATTATTTTAAAATACATTATATTATATTATATTATATTATATTATATTATATTATATTATATTATATTATATTATAATATATTATATTACTTTAAATTAGATTATATTACATTACATTATTGTCATGATCACCAGCGATCTAGGCTTTGCACATCACTGAAAAAGGTGCACTATCAATTGTACTACAACTCTGCCACTAAATGAACTACAAATCCCAAAAGTCATTGCGCCAATCATTCCTGCCACAGCTGACAGTCATGCGGACACTGACACACATACCAGTGGTATCACATCATGGACTGATAATCTGGACTATATATTCACCTCTCAAATACACATAAACACACACACACACACACACACACACACACACGCACACACACACGCACACACACACGCACACACACACACACACACACACACACACACACACTTTACTGAGTTACTGAGTCTTGTTTTCTGTGAGCATTTTATAGGCTTATTTCTTGTCTAGCCTTCCCGGAAATTTGACTTGTGTTTTGTTTATTGTTTATACTGTTTGCCACCTGCACCGATCTCTTGCCTGCTTTTTATCACACTCTTTGAATTGTCTATATGCCTTAGTTTGTACCTGTTGACTGTTGCCTGCCTGATGGACCAAAAGCTGCATTTGCATCCTCAACTCCGTTGTCAGGCTCATTTCAGTTACCATTAAATTATATTATATTATATTATATTATATTATATTATATTATATTATATTATATTATATTATATTATATTATATTATATTATTTTAAATTATATTATATTATATTATAGTATATTATATTATATTATATTATATTATAATATATTATATTATATTATATTATATTATATTATATTGCAGTCAAGCGTGAAATTATTCTTATTATATTATTTTATATTACATTATATTATATTATATTATATTATATTATATTATATTATATTATATTATCATGGTCAAACCCAAAAATATAATGATAAACAAACATATACATATATATGTTTATGATATAACATCGTGTGATCCTGAATAACAAATTCCACCACATTCTGTGCATCCTGAATCACTAAAACATTAATGCATCTATTAGCATGTCCCTCTATTGAGCCGATAATGCATGATCCAAAAGTGTGAATTATTAATACATCAGAGGTGAAAGTTAACCATCCGCAGAGGTGAAAACGCTCACTTATAATATTAAATGTACATATGTAATGAGTTCAATTCCTGTTGTTCACGTATGAGCTCATTTCCACACGCCAGATCTGTAGCAATACTGTTTAAGGGTCAAGGTGACATCATAGCTGGCACGTTTTAATGCCGTAATGTACGTTAAAGTCACCGAGATTTTTGTTTTTTTGTGGAAGAAACCATCTGGTATGAACATATTTTGTCTCAGCATGCTGACTGAGTTGCTTCCTTTAACTCTGGCTCTTTTGTGTAAGGTTACGTTTTACCAATATAGCTTATATCCTGCAATATACCTAATTTCATCTATTGGCTTTTCTGGATTTTGATAATCTAATATTTGATAGTGGATTTAGGTTATTGCGAAAACCTGAGGTTAAAGAGGAAATTGTTGCACTTGAATTTCGCAATAAGAGCTGTAATCACATTTAGGCCAAAAGATATCAGTTTAAAAGTGTAATAATCTCTAGTTTCATTACTGCAATTGCAATAATGCACCTGCATTCAAGCACATATGTTTCTCCATTGTTGAACTTGTGATGTAAACAAGGTATTTCTGCCAAGATAGTGATAATGACACATGCAATAACACAAGCATAACACATTGTTATTCTTCAGTCCCAGCACGACACTAAATCCCCTGCTGTTGTTTTTCCTTGCATTAGCCAAATGACCCATTGATGATATAGAGGCGGGGGGGAAAGGTTATGTAATTACTGCGGAGGCCAGAAATGACATCAATCTTTGTTTTGCATAAAAAATGAACGGTCACCCTTATTTTAATGCTCAGCTTATACTACAAATGGCTTTTACCTTAATTAACTACTAATTTGCTGCTTATTAACAGTTAGTAAGGTAGTAGTTGGGATTAGGGATATACAGGGCTTTACATTAACATCCGCCAAATGCGGGTAGATTTCGTTTGTGGCAGGTTAGACAGCCACTCCCACTAGCCACTTTGGCTGCCTGAAACTCATTTTTAAATTGCCAGTGCCGGCTCGTCGTCAGATTAGACTGTTAGTTTATGACCGTTTGTCTATATGCGTACAAATGAATCGAGAAGCAGCATGACTAAAACAAACAGCTTTTCATGCGAGCAAAAGAAAGCAGGTGAATAACGAATGAGAGGATCACGCTCACGGTGAGACAGGCTTTCCTCACTCACTGACGAGGGCTTTAGTGTCGCAACCACATGTGATTTGGGTTTAAAAGCTCATGTGCCGTTTCCTCGCACAAAGCAACCGTGCCTGAAAACTAAACTAGTGCGTATTTTTTGTAGGCAGCAGCAGTTGTTTTTGCTTTCGCTTTAACCACTCTTTGAACAGGTTATTAATTGGCCTAACATTAACCGTGTGTGCGGCATGATCCTTTCATTATCCCGCACAGAATGTTTTTTACCCACTTTCTTTTGCTTGCTGTTATTTTTGTTAATATAATTTAATAATCATTCTTTACAATAATATTGCTTTAATATGTTGTTGTATGCATAGTTAACTGGTGATCTGGAATCTTGAGCCAGAACAGACCACTGTGCATAGTTTTCGATGCGTGAGAATATTTCTGTTTTGTTGAATAAAAAGTGTATGTATACAACAGTATTTTGCTTGTTTTGACACATTATTTAAAATTTGTGGCAAGGAAATAATTAGTTTGGTGTGGCCAGAGAAAAAAAAGGTAAATCCTTGTTGGATTAAGCCCTGAAAAGTCCTGGGAAAATAAACTAATTGCAATGCAACACTTTTTTTTTTTTTATGAAAGCATAACCCATTTGCTCATGCTCATTGAGCAAGCTCAAAAAACAGTTAAATGAATGTGGAGGCAAGTGGAAAAAAACACAAAATCTAAATGAAGTCATTTTAGCATGTTGCAACCCATGCCAAAGTCAAATTTATTCATAAAATATATTTTCCCAACAACAAAATTGTGGCTAGTGAAAATGACGTGTGGCTAGTAACGGTGGAAAACTTCTAGCCACAGTGGCTGGTGATCAAAAAAGTTTATGTCAAGCCCTGGATATAACATAACATTATACTTTATAAGTGCTCATAAACAGTGTATATTGTAATAATAGCCAGTTAGTAAGCCAGTAGTGAAATGGTGTGAATTGTTAAACGTTTTAGCAAAAGAACATATTAATATCAATATTAATCCTATGAAAAATGGCTCAGTGTGGTTGATGAGTGTTCTCTTTTTAGTGAGATACAGTTGAAGTCAGAATTATTAGTGCCCCTGAATTATTAGCCTCTTTGTTTATTTTGTCCCAATTTCTGTTTAATGGAGAGAGGATTTTTTTAACACATTTCTAAACATAATAGTTTTAATAACTCATTTCTAATAGCTGATTTATTTTATCTTTGCAATAATGATAGTACATCATATTTTACTAGATATTCTTCAAGACACTTCTATACAGCTTAAAGTGACATTTAAAGGGTTAACTAGGTTAATTAGGTTAACTAGGCAGGTTAGGGTAATTAGGCAAGTTATTGTATATTGATGGCTTGTTCTAAAGACTATCGAAAAAATTATATTGCTTAAAGGGGCTAATAATTTTGACCTCAAAATGTTTTTTAAAAAATTAAAAACGCTTTTATTCTAGCCAAAATAAAACAAATAAGACTTTCTCCAGAAGAAAAAATATTATCAGAAATACTGTGAATACTGTGAAATCTAAGTGGATCTTGGGGAAATAGAAACTAAAGATGATAATTTTACAATGCATGTCATTTAAATATTATCACCAGTTCCGTTTTCAAAACCGCTTGAAGTAAATCGAGGCCTTAAACCTCATGGCCTTCAGTCTGCGCATCAGCATGTCAGAAATGTTAAGGATGAATTATTCGGTTTGTCTCTCTGTCAGCTGTATTCAGCTGTGTTTGTGTGTGATATGCAGGGCAGACAGCTGTAATAATGGGTGGGATTTTTTTTATCCAACAACCTTAAGACGAGTGTGACAGATGAGTCACAGAGGGAACTTATTTGTGCCCTTCTTATAAGAAGGAATATGCTAATACTGGATGCTATTTACATGTCGTAAAGGGAACCTTTCCATCACTTACTCAACCACACTTTGTTCCAAACTTTGACAAGTTTTAAAAAGAACATCAATGCAGACATCCTGATGAAAAGGATGCATAAGCGTGGTCAAATAAGTCAATATAAAAATACAGATGAAGTCAGAATATTTTTCTCCAATGTTTTGTTTAATTTAAGATTTTATCAACATATTTCTAAACATAATAGTTTTAATAGCTCATTTCTAATAACTGATTTATTTTATCTCTGCCATGAGGACAGTAAATAATATTTTACTAGATATTTTCAAGACACTAGTATGAATGCAGTTTAAAGGCTCAATTAGGCCAGTTAGAGTAATTAGGCAAATCATTGTCTAACAATAGTTTGTTCTGTTCTCCAGGACCGTCACAAGCTTAACTGGCACTCAATAGACAAATAACCATCATGCCGCTCTCATGGTGTTCTTGCCGGCCCCACTTAAGTGAAGAGTGGGGGGGTGGGTTAGTGCCAGGGTGTCGCGGACGAAAGTGAAGTGGTCTCCATGCGATCGCCCATATTGCTCATGCCTAAATCCACCACTGCAGTAGACAATCAAAAAAAACATAGACTCATTCTGACAAGGTAGCCCTATCTACACTTCAGGAAATCATGATTTTTTTTTAGCCAGAGGAAAGTATGGCTGTATTTCATTTTTAAAATGAATGCTGTTATATTTCGCGCTTACCAGCGAGCCAGTTACCCAAAAAAGTTTTGTCCAGTAGCTTGCTCCATACGTCAAAGGACTTTAAGCACAGAGCGCAGTTGACCGCAGCGACGGGGTTTGGAAAAAAATGGTTCCAGAAAGCAGGTAAGACAATAACAGAAACCAAAAAATAAAATAAACAAGTAAATAACAGGGTGAGAATGTGGTAAATCTAAAAATGTCTTAAAAATTAGTCAAGCGCAAGGGCTTTTCTTTTTTAAGATTGCTTTAAATAAAAAACACTGTCGGTTGGGTTTAGGCCAATGGGTGCTCGCTGGTCAATCTGTGCTTTTATAAAACAGTACTGGTTTGGTTTAGGGAAAGAGGAGGGTGGGTCAATTGATCGGTCAGTCAGTTAGTTAGTCGACAGCGGCCTCCGGTGGATTTATGTGAGAACAGCATGCGCGAATGCCATTTGCGAGAGAAATTTGAGTTCTCAAAAAGCGTACATAGCAGCCTCTGATGGATTCGCGAAAAAAATGTAGCTCCTGGAATGCATTTGGTGCACTCCAGAAATGTATACAGGGGTACGTTTTCAGAACGGCTCGGGTTAAAAAAATATATTAATTAATGGGGCTAATAATATTGACCTTAAATTGGATTTAAAAAGTTTATTTTAAAAAACTGTGTTTATTCTAGTCGAAATAAAAGAAATAAGACTTTCTCCTGAAGAAAAAAATACAATAGAAAATACTGTGAAAAATTCCTTAAACATCATTTGGGAAATATTTGAAAAAGAAAAAAAAATCAGAGGAGGGCTAATCATTTTGATTTCAACTGTATATTTCAGGTCCTCTGAATACTATCAAAGCAAATGAGTCTGAATTAAAAGAATCTGTAAGTGAGAATGAATTAGTTAGATTCATCATCAAAACATTTAGACCAGTCTTAACCTAATTTGAAAAAAAAGTAAAAGATTCACATGGCAAACGAAAAAAAAAAATTGGTAACACTTTATTTTGATGGCCTATTTGTGTATCAGTAGACTGTCTGCTTAATATTTGTGCTTTCTGATCCTTCAAATGACATTTAACTGATTTTACAAGTACCTGTCAACTTACTCTAACCCTAACCACAACCTAACAGTCTACTTATAAGCTAATGAGAAATAGTTGGCATGTAGATGCAGTGTAATTTGAATAAAAAAAAATACCATTACAATAAAGTGTAACCAAAAATACTGTATGCATCATTAGCTATGTTTCCAACCAAAGATGCCTATTAAATGAATGCACAAAACTGTAATATTAAGACATGCGAATAAAGCAACGTCTCCATCCAACGAGTCAAAGAGAACAAAACCGACACTTCCTGATTAACTGGCACCAAATATCAAAAGTAAAAACAGAATTTGCTGTGGTAGAAGCGGCGTGAATCTTTTCCTTATTTAAGAAATAACTTGCGCCTCAAAAGACGATGCCGACGCGTGGTGGCATTTGAAGGTGTGAGACAGAGAACAGACGTTCTGACAATTCTGGAGGTAATTAATAATATAATAACACTAATACTAAAATGGTTACTGGTTTTTAAAATGTCCAAAACAACATTTCAGATGTTTAACAGTGTACTCAGTCTGCTGGTTTGTCCATTCACACACATTTTTATCATCACATGATCTAAATCACATGGCTTTTTAATGCACATACTGGAATTTGTTCGGTAAAAGTGTTTCTATCATAGTTTATGCGCATCTTTTCTTATCAAATAAAAAAGTTTATCCGAAATGCGCATAACAATAGGTGGATGGAAACATAGCATGAACACATTTGCAAACCAAAAATGTCAGGCTTTTCCTCACACCCAGCTATTGTTAGGCTTTAATACTTGAAATATATTGCAAGGAATGCTTTAATAGGGTTTTTGTGCCTTATAAAGTGTTTCATTCTTGATTTATATTAATGAATCATTTAGAGCAGTATTGTAAACTGCATCAGTGATTCACTGATGTGTTTGACTCATAAGTGCGATCCAGCAGCCATCAGTAATTGTTACTTCTTTTGTGATAATGCCATGGAAAACTGGGATAATTTTCAGTGAAATTTTTAACCTATTCCGCACACACACACACAAAGGCTATTATTTGACTCTGAAAGACTTGAAATATATGCTCAGAGTACTTTTATACTTCATGCCTTTCTAATGTCACATTCATTTATTTTAATTTGATGGAAAAGAGCTAGCTGTACAAATCTTCTTCAACAATTTTGGTAATTTTGACATTTTATCTTACAATACTGATTTTTTTCTTCCTAATTCTCAGAAAATAATGTCAGAACAGCACAGGGTACAAACTCTATCTGAACTCTCGGAAAAAAGTCAGAATTGTTAGGCATTAACAGAAGTTTTGAGTTAATAGGCTTTCTTACGAATTCTGACTTTGTATCCAACACTTTTGAGTGCTTTTTCTCAGAATTGTAAATGTGAACATGCATACAAAGTAAATAAAGGTAGAATTGTGACTCACACTAAAATGTTCTGGGTTTTTATCTCTCAGTTCTGAGTGTTAACAGTGAGACCTTTCCCTTAATGATGAGTGTTTCTTAGAATTGATATGAACAGCTGAAGGAATGTTGAGCCTTCTGTGACATGTTTTATTCGTTTTCAAATATTCTCCAAGGTATTTATAACAAAGTAAATTTTCACAATATTCTCAAATTTTTTTCTCTTTTTAAGAGAGTATTATTGTTTGTTTTAATTAATCTGGGGGGAAAAACTATTTATTTATTATTTATTTATGTTTTCTTTCTTTCTTTCTTTCTTTCTTTCTTTTATTTTATTTTCTTTTCTTTTCTTTTCTTTTATTTTATTTTGTTTTGTTTTATTTGTTTATTTATTTTGGTGCTTATTTGTTTATTTGAATAATTAATTAATTTGGTTAATAGTTTACTTGTTTTATTTTTATCTATTTCATTAATTGTTTATTTGTTTTATTTGTTTATTTATTTTGGTGTTGATTTGTTTATTCAATTAATTCATTCATTCATTCATTTATTTATTTATTTTGTTACTTGATTTTTTTAGATTTGTTAACTTATTTTAGTTATTTATTTATTTAATTTAATTAATTAATTTTTTATAGTTTATTTGTTTAATTATTTTAGTGTTTATTTATTTATTTCATTTAATTAATAATTTTTTTGTTGTTGTTTATTTGTTTTATTCATATTTGTATTTATTTTGGTCTTTATTTATTTAGGCTGCAGAACAGTGGGGCACTGTGGGTACTATGGGGACTCTTTGGACTATGGGGGAAACCAGAGCACCTGGAGAAAACCCATGCCAACACAGGGAGAACATGCAAACTCTACATAGAAATGCCAACTGGCCCAGCCGGAACTCGAACCAGAGACCTTCTGGTTCGTGCCAAACAAAAAACTGCAGACAGTGTGCTGGAAACCTTTGCTATCACAATCTCAATATCTCTGTTTCTTACACACATGCATGCTCACTGACTAACACAGCCAACGAGAGCCACTGTCAGAGCAGATTGTAAGCCGGCGCTGGGCCATTCATCACCCTGCTCTGGTGTTCCTGTCTACTCTACTAACAGCCGCACACAAGGGCCTGTCTCCGACTACTTGAGTTTCCATAGAAAGCATGCACTGGAGACTGCACCATTAATCCTAAACAATCACTGGGACTGGAACGACTTCATGTGTGAGTGTGCCACCTGCTTTATATATACCACATCCTTGCATAATGCCGTTTCTTTACACTTCACAAACTATTCTGACGTGTACAAAAATGCTTCCAAAAGTATAGAGAAAGCTTACACAAAAGGCTTCCAAACGTCCTGCTATTTTCTTTTATTCTAAGTATTTTTAGGTGCTGTGGAATGTAGATTTTCTTAACATGATAGTTTTATTGATTGATTTGTAATAGCTAATTTATTTTGTCTTTGCTATGATGACATTACATAATATTTCACTGGTTAATTTGGGAAGATACTATTTATCTTAAAGTGGCATTAAAAGGCTTAAATGGACTTAGCTACGCAACTTAGTTTTACAAGGCAAGTCAATGGACAACAAAAAAAATACAAATATTTCTGTCATGAACACTCGATATTTAATATGGTAATGAATATGTATATGGCAATGTTGATGTATTTGGTCTTGGCGGTATAAATCTGTTATGCTGCTGCTGCTTTCATTATTTTAACAGAGCAAGTAGCGAGACTTGCTACTGCCAATATATACTTATAAATACTGTGAACATTCACTTGCTCTGTTAAACATCACTTCACATCAAGAATCGAAAAAAAAATTATAGTAGGGCGTATAATTTTGCCCTCGACTACATTTATTAATTTATATATTACATTTTATATGTGCTTATAAGACAAGAATAGAGCACTTGTAGCTGTATTTATAAACTGCTTGCTAATGTCCATTAATGTACAGTTTTTAGCGTGGTTGTCATGTTATATGTTATTATTATATATGACGTCAAATTAACGTTGTACCCCAACATTGAGGGACATTGACTTGAAAATGAATGGTGAAAATGAAAATTAGGTTTACCTCAGAAGCCAACGTTGGACAGACGTTGGATTCTGGCCACTTTCCAACATAAAAACAACCAAATATCAATGTCAAATGATGTTGCAGCTTGATGTGTGGATGTTAAGACTATGATGTTTATTAGACATTGGATTTTGGTTGCCATACCCGATGAATAAATATCAGTATTTGACATCAACATGACGTTCGTTTAAGATGTTGTCCATTAATGTACAGTTTTTAGAGTGGTTGTCATGTTATTATAGGAAAATTATAGGAATAAAACAATACGAGCCCATACAGACTCTATATGAACAGGCGGTTATGAGAAGAGCCATAAATATTAGTGCTGATTCTAAACATCCTCTTTTCAGTGAATATCAGCTGTTACCATCAGGAAATACAATGAGAATGCCAATGTGTAAAACCAATAGACTGAAGCTTTCGATTGTTCCTTCCTTGATAAAACATCCTTGATAAAACTGTTGAATTCTACCAAAAACACTGCTCCTGCAGTACGTTAGCACTTGAATGCCTTCTGTGTTTTATATACTTATACTTGTATACGGTCTTATTTTGTAAACCATGTATGTTCTAAATTGTTTTGTCTGTTTAGGGCAATGTTGCAGCACCAGCAGGAACAGGATTTCAACATGACGTCAAATTGACATTGTACCCCAACATTGACGGACATTGCATTTTTGGTGAAAATAAAAATCAGGTTGACCTCAGAACCCAACGTTGGACAGATGTTGGATTTTGGTCACTTTCAAACAAAAAAAAAACAACCAAATATCAATGTCAAATGATGTTGCAGCTTGACATTGTGTGGATGTTACCACTATGATGTCTATCAGACGATAGATTCTGGTTGCCATACCTGACAAATAGGCGACGCAGTGGCGCAGTGGGTAGCACGTTCGCCTCACAGCAAGAAGGTCGATGGTTCGATCCTCGGCTCAGTTGGCGTTTCTGTGTGGAGTTTGCATGTTCTCCCTGTGTTCGCGTGGGTTTCCTCCGGGTACTCCGGTTTCCCCCACAGTCCAAAGACATGCAGTACAGGTGAATTGGGTAGGCTAAATTGTCCGTAGTGTATGAGTGTGTGTGTGTGTATGTGTGGATGTTTCCCAGAGATGGGTTGCGACTAAAAGGGCATCAGCTGCGTAAAAACTTTCTGGATAAGTTGGCGGTTCATTCCGCTGTGGCAACCCCAGATTAATAAAGGGACTAAGCCGACAAGAAAAAAAAAAATGTATATACCTGACAAATAAATGTCAGTATTTGACGTCAATATGACGTTGGCTCAACGTTGATTTTGTTCACTTTCCAACATAAAAACAGCCAAATTTCAATGCCAAATGATGTTACAGCTTGACGTTGTGTGGATGTTACCACTATGACGTCTTTCAGACATTGGATTTTCATTGCCATACCTAAAAATTAAATGTCAGCATTTGACATCAACATGACGTTCGTTTATGATGTTGGATAGACGTTGGATTTTGGTCACTTTTCAACACAACCTAAAATCAACCAAAAATCAACATCATTTGATGTCGTTATTGGACATCAAAATAACACTGTCCTTAGACGCTTGCTAGACATCAAATTTTGGACACCTGGCATCACGACCTAAATCTAACCTAATATTAACATCTTATGACATTGTGTGCCTGCTGGGTATTATGTGATTGTTTTAGATTTCTAGTGTGTTGCTGCTAGAATATTCTTTGTAGTTGCCACAACAATAATGTGTAATCACAGATGTCTTATCAATAGTTTTTTGTGTGTTTATACCTTTTATTTTCCAGTCAAAAAGTCTTGAAAGATTAATGGCTTAGACTTATAAAATCTGTTCACATAGATGTTACTCTATCACACATTTTAGCTGTGACCTCAGAAAACATTTTGCACAATATATTAAATATTACAGGCTCCAGCTATCCTGTTGGTTGTTTATCCACATGATTAAAGATCTGACTATAGAGCGTCTCCTCATTACTGGCTCTGGTACTCACTCATTCACTCTTGGGTTCTCCTGTTCACCTAGACTTACCAATGACTGACAGCAACTTTGTCAATGAGGCACAATGGAGGCATCGTGGGACAACATCACACACTAGCACTGCCACACAGAGAAAATAGATGGAAAAACTGTTTAATGGCCTTCCCCCTCCAATTCTGACCAACTCTTTAAAGGGCTCCAAACCTCTGTGGACGGAAAAAAAAGGCCGGACAAAGAAAGGTTGCGACAGATATAAGGGCAAGAACGAGGAGAAAAGGAAAGGCTGATGAAAATGAAAAGAAATGGACCTAACTGCAGGGTTCTGCAGAGGTTTTCTGAAGTTGGGGACATTGGAAGGACTGCAATGAAACAATTGCAATATGCAACATCACATGACAGGACAATATACACACATAAAATAGAAAAGAAAAGTAAAAGGTATAAGATCTTTACAATTGGACGACACACAAAATTAATAGGGTAATGCGGTGGCGCAGTAGGTAGTGCTGTCGCTTCACAGCAAGAAGTTCACTGGTTCGAGCCTCGGCTGGGTCAGCTGGTATTTCAGTTTGGAGTTTGCACGTTCTCCCTGCATTCGCGGGGGTTTCCTCCGGGTGCTCCGGTTTCCCCCACAGTCCAAAGTCATGCGGTACAAGTGAATTGGGTAGGCTAAATTGTCGGTAGTCTATGAATGTGAATGAGTGTGTATGGATGCTTCCCAGAGATGGGTTGCAGCTGGAAGGGCATCCGCTGCGTAAAAAATATGTTGGATAAGTTGGTGGTTCATTCCGCTGTGGTGACCCCAGATTAATAAAGGGACTAAGCCGAAGTTTCACTCTGGTTGTGTGTTAATAAATAGGATGATTTAGTTGGAGTTGGAGGTCTTAGATTTGATTTATTCTGCAAAAACAGAGCACAATTAATATCTTAAAAAAACACTTCTCTATTTCACTCAGGCTTACATTGAGCGAGAGAGTATTCTTCTAACCCTGTCAGCAAGCAGATTCAATTCTGAAGATGACACTTGGCGCGTCTCAATCAGCTCCCTATATCTCACAAAGTTGTTTATCACACTCTCAGAAATAAAGGTATGAGAGCTGTCATTAGGGTGGTACCTTTTCAAAAGGGATACATTTGTACTTAAAGGGTCTATACCAATGACTGTAAAAAATATGGACGACGCGACAGCCCTTTTTCCCATTGAACGCCTTGAGGGCAAAACGCCTGCTTGACGGGCACAAACTGTCGCAAAAGACTGCTGAAATTGGAGCCAGACATGCGCAGAAGGACTGTCTGATGGAGCCAGAGGAGGAGCCGCGAAAATGAGCAGAGTCGAGCTTCCAATCAAACGCGTTATGTAAAATCAACTACGCCCCCCGAACTTCTCAGCATGCGTTTGCTGTCATATCAACACAAATGGATGTAATAACGTTAACAAATATGAGGGTTTTATATATTCAATCGCGCCAGCTCCAGGCCGCAGCGCACAACTTACTCGCGGCGTCGCGGGCTGATTCCGGCTCGCATGCGGCAGCACCGGCTCGCTCGGCCGCCGCATCTGGCTCGATTGACTCGGACTGGAATCGGGCAGTGAGTCCAGGCATCCGGAGTAGGTCCAGCAGAGGTAACATTAGTCAGTCTGAGCTCTAAGAGATAAGTCTCCGGCAGGCGAGAATCTAGCCGGAACTGTGTTTTGCTATCTGGGTGGCTAGGCGTGTATCAGCAAACTAATAAAGCCCGAAAAAAGCCCTGAACTTAGCGAATAAACAGTGTTCCACCAGGATCATGTATGTCAGAAACAATAGTTTACTGCTGAACTCATTTTGTCATGGTAAAATAACACAGAAATCGAATAATAACATTTCAGTCTACTTCAGTCTCCTGCCGAAGCTCAGACGCCGCGCTTTGAGAAACTGTCAATCACAGCTGTCAATCACGATGACACGCCCAGCATTAAATTACTGCTAAAAACAAACTGTTTACAAAAATGAAGATCTGCACCTATTTCAGCACAATAACCAGTGCCTTAATCGACCAGAACTATCTTTCGGGACATTTTATTGCAAGTGTAATATTTTTTTTTATTTGGGCTCAAGTCTCCTTCATTAACACGGAGGAGGCGGGCTTTATGACTTGTACTGCAGCCAGCCCCCAGGGGGCGATCTAACGGCCGAAACCTTCACTCAAACGTAGGCTTGCGGCACACTTGGTCTATACTGGTACCTCAAAATCATATATTTGTACCTACAAATTTTTAGAGGTAAACTTTTGTACTTTTTAGATACTAATTAGGTATCTATAGGGACCCTTCAGCAGATTTACTTTATGGCACCATTACGGCACTCAAGTAAGTTTAAAAAAAATAAATAAATAAAAATCAGGCCACAACTAAACATTGAGAATGGTTTCTGAGTGTCATTCTCAAAAAATTAAACCATAAATAGACTCGAGCCTATATTGGTATGTGTGCAAGTTTATATATTTATAACCACTTCAGAGCATAGAAATTCTTTAGATTTATATATCACTTTTCTTGATACTCAAAGCGCTTTTACACATTTTGGGGGGGGGGGGGGGGGGATCTCGTCATCCACCACCATTGTGCATCATCCACTTGGATAAAGTGACGGTAACCATATTGTTCCAGACTGCACACCAACTAAATTGTGGAGAGGAGAAAGAGTGATGAGGCCAATTATGATATGGGGATGGTAAGGAGGCTATGATGTAGGCCATTTTGCCAGGATGGCCAGGATGCTGTGGGTTAAACCCCTACTCTTTTTCGAAGGACATTCAAAGATTTTTAACAACCACAAAGAGTTGGGACCTCGGTTTAATGCCTCATCCAAAAGACGGCACTCACTGAGCAGTATAGAGTCCTCTTCACTATACTGGGTCGTTAGGGCCTACACAGACCACAGGTTGAACGGCAGCAACCTAGCTTTCCCATGTGGTCTCCAATTCAGGTACAGACCAGGCGCAGCCCTGCTTAGCTTCAGTGGGTAACCATGTGATATTTGCAGAGAGCTAGCTGCTGGATATTAGGAATCGCAAGTCACTGGCATTGTTATTTGTGGGTCGTGGGTTGAAAAGTTTGGGAACCCCTGACCTAATCAACCTTTAATAAAGCACTTTGTAGTTACCACAACACTATATATTCCTTTATTTTGCACGCATGTTAACTGCTCCATTAGCATTTCACTACAAAAGTTAACTCTAGTAAGTTTGTAAAGAGTAATCAACACAGTTCCCCAGTTTCCCACTTATTTTTTTCCTTCTCCCTTGACAATCTATTAATTTCTCGTGTCATTATAACATCAGGAAACTGGCTCGCTTTTTTCCTCTTTACAGATTTACCTTAAGTGGTACGAATAAAAAAAACAGCTTCTTTCAATTATGTTTTCCAGGTAAAGTCAGCAAGAAAGAATAATTGCACTGGGTGTTGTGGCTCCCAGAGATGGATTACAAGCTCAAGGCAGAGCTGTCAGAGGCTCCATAGGGGATTCGGGGGGGGAAAGCGGGTGTCTCTGGGTGAGTATGTGCTTGTTTATGTGCGCTGGAGTGGTGGTAGAGTTAGTTTCCACTGATTAAAGGCTTGACAGCTGTCCGCGTATTTTGTGTGGCCATGCAACTGAATCTAGAGACTATGACACCTGTCAGTATCAACTCACATGTAGCCTAGATCGGAGAACAACAATATTAATAGCAAAGCAAATAGTTTAGCATCTGTCTGCTTCATCATAAAGTTATGAAAACTGTTTAGTTTAAATGGCACTCAGGTGTGAAGGCATTCAGGCAACACAGATGGTCTCCTTCTCCTTACTCCATTTTTCATCACACTAAAATGTGAAGACCTCATGAAGTGGTTTGAAGCTCATTCATTTCCCATATTTCAGAATAACAGCAGAATGTCAAATATACAATTTATATGCACTAATACGCTACGTTACAAGAAACGCAAGATTCTAACAAGACTTTAGTCTTGTTTTAAAGTTTGGCGTGTTATAGGATTTATGAACCGAAAAAAAGTGATAGATGCATGGATGGATGGAAGGAAAAAAGGAAGAAATATTTGATGGATGGATGGATGGATGGATGGATGGATGGATGGATGGATGGATGGATGGATGGATGGGTGGATGGATAGATGGAAGGAAGGAGGGAAGGAAGGAAGGAAGGAAGGACAAATGGATCGATAGAGGAATTGTACAGTAAAATGATGGAAGGATTGAAGGAAGGAAAAAAGAAGGATAAATGGAAAGAAGGAAGGAAGGAAGGAAGGAAGGAAGGAAGGAAGGAAGGACGGAAGGAAGAACAGATGGATGGAAGATTAGATGGAAGAATAAATAGATGGATAGATGGATGGGTGGAGTAGAGGAGGGGGAAGGAAGGAAGGAAGAAAGGAAGGAAGGAAGTGTAGAATGATGGAAGGAATGAAGGAAGAAAAGAGGAAAGGATAAATGGATGGATGGATGGATGGATGGATGGATGGATGGATGGAAGGAAGGAAGGAAGGAAGGAAGGAAGGAAAGAAGGAAGGAAGGAAAGAAGGATGAATGGATGGATGGAAGAAAGGAGGAATGGATGGATAGATGAATTGTACAGTAAAATGATGGAAGGATTGAAGGAAGGAAAAAAAGGATAAATTGATGGAAGGAAGGAAGGAAGGAAGGAAGGAAGGAAGGATGGATGGATGAATGAATGAATGAATGAATGAATGAATGAATGGATGGATGGATGGATGGATAGTTAGACGATGGATGGATGAATGGATGGATGGATGGATGGAAGGAAGGAAGGAAGGAAGGAAGGAAGGAAGGAAGGATGGATAGATGGATGGATGGATGGATGGATGGATAGCGAGAGGCATTGATGGGTGGAAGGATGAATGGAGAGATGGATGGATAGAAGGATAAATGAATAAATGAATGAATGAATGAATGAATGAATGAATGAATGATTAAATAAATGAATGAATGAATGAATGATTAAATGAATGAATGAATGAATGAATGAATGAATGAATGAATGAATGAATGAATGAATGAATGAATGAATGAATGAATGAATGAATGAATGAATGGACAAACAGATATCACACAAAACACTCATTCAGAAAGAAATGAGACTTTAAAGGCCATGATCAGAGTGTAAGGTGTCTGTGGTTTAGATTTGAAAAGCTCTGTCTAGAAAAGACATCAGGATTCTGTTTGATATCTACTGCATCATAAGCTCTCGTGTATACAACAAAACACCAAAAATATCAAAACCCCAAACTCAAGCGAAAGCCTATATGTGCTTATCAGCGTAAGAGCGTTTCTGTCCTGGGTAATGCCACCTGCTCTAGATGTGGCACTGACAGATGTTTGCATGCATTAAACTGTCATAAGAATTATTTCCGCGTTGTACCATCCTGTGTTTGCGTTTCCCTTCGCACCATATGTGGATAATTTCATTGCACATCTGTAATCTTGTTTTATAATAACATATGTCAGGCAGGGTACGAGGGCTTCATATGGCTAGAAATGCTTTTTATAGCAGGGATCTTTTCTCAAAAAAGCCTCGTCACTCCCTTACAGAAAAGCCAACATCCCATCTAAAACTTTCCGCAGTCAGAATCAATTACACGTCATGTCACAAAACACATTACCGTTCAGTTCTGATCAAACTTTCTCTGTCTCTCTTTGCTCGAGGACACAGGGAATGGGATGGATATTGCATAATGGATATTTAGAGAGGGCCATCATGCATTATACTGAGGTGATGCCTGAAGAGTGAGTTCAGATGAGTTATTCTCACCGGTTCAATTTTGAGGAGCAAAAACATCTCATTTTGCTACATGCATGCATTTCCCACCCTCCCTTTTCTTTTCCAATCAGATCCACTCACCTGCCACTTTATTAGGTACACTTTACCAGTATTGACCGCCTTTTGCATTCAGAACTGCCTTAATCCTTTGTAGCATATTTAACACCACCAGCCTGAACCATTAATACAAAGCAGAACGGATCCATGCTTTCATGCTGTTGACGCCAAATTCTCACATCATCCGAATGTCGCAGCAGAAATCGAGACTTATCTGACCAGGCAAAGTTTTCCAATTTCCTGTTTCATTTTGTTGGGCCTGTGTGAATTGTAGCTTCAGTTTCCTGTTCTTAGCTGACAGGAGTGGCACCTGGTGTGTTCTTCTTCTGCTGTAGCCCATCCGCCTCAAGGTTGGACGTGTTGTGCTCTCAGAGATGCTCATCTGCAACCTCGGATGTAACAAGAGGTTATTTGAGTTACTGTTGCCTTTCTATCAGCTGCAACCAGTCTGGCCATACTCCTCTGACCTCTGGCATCAACAAGGTATTTGCGCACACAGAACTGCCACTCACTGGATATTTTCTCTTTTTCAGACCATTCTCTGTAAACCCTAGAGATGGTTGTGAATGAGAATCCCAGTAGATCAGCAGTTTCTGAAATACTTAGACCAGCCCGTCGAAAAAAAACAACCATGCCATATTCAAAGTCACTTAAATCACCCTTCTTCCCAATTCTGATGCTCAGTTTGAACTGCAGCAGATCATCTTGACCATGTCTACATACCTAAATGCATTCAGTTGCTGCCATGTGATAGGCTGATTAGAAATTTGCGTTAACATGCAGTTGGACAGGTGTACCTAATAAAGTGGCTGGTGAGTGTATTTCATAAATATCAAACGTACAAATGTATTTTTGTTAAGCCAAAATTTGGAATTAATGATAAGCTGAATAGAAGTTTGGGGGATTTTATTCTACCCCTATTTAAGCAGACTGAAGCTGTAGTTGGATGTCTTGAAAATAGCTGCCTGAGGGTGATGAAATCTCAAAGACTTCAGTTATAAAAATAGCCAAAATGTGCTCTTCATTCAGCTTTCCATAATGCTAAATCCAGCAGATTTAGATGCTGATTTGTGGGTAAAAGAGTCTTATTATACTTTTTTTTTTTTTTTGAAAAAGATAGTTCACCCAAAAGTGAAAATGTACACATTATTTACTCACCTTCATGTAGTTCCAAACCTTTAAGAGTTTCCTTTTTCTTTTTAACACAAAAGAAGATATTTGGCAGAAAGTTGAAAACCTGTAACCATTGACTTCCACAGGAAAAACAAATATTATGGAAGTCAATGGTTGCAGATTTTTAGCTTTCCTCCCTGTCCTCTTCCTATCAGATACGTCCTAACACATTTTGCAATATGAAGAATACATTTTTAATAAGCTAAAATCTTGCAAAGAGGCCAAATTTGTGATGCAAATGTCAGATTGATTTAATGATCAGCTGAAAAGAAGTTTGGGGGGTTTTATCTTATTTTAACAGACTAAAGTAGTAGTTCAGGGGGGGCCAACCCTGTTCCTGGAGAGCCACCTTCCTGCAGATTTCAGCTGCTAGCCATATCAAACACACCTGAAACAATTAATTAGGAAAAATAGCTGCTTAAGGGTGATGATATCTCAAAGGTTTCAGTTATAAAACAGCCAAAATGTTCACTTTATTGATCTTTCCATCTTTCCAGGCTAAATCAGGGAGATTTTAATGCAGAACAAGTGGGTAAAAGATTGTTACTAAACTTTTTTTTAAAGGGATAGTTCACTCAAAAGTTCACTTTAACACAAAACAAGATATTTTGAAGAAAGTTTAAAACCTGTAACCCCTGACTTCCAGAAAAAACAAATATTATGAAAGTCAATGGTTACAGGTTTTCAGCTTTCTTCCCTGCTCTCCTTTTTTCTTATCAAACATTTTCTGACACATTTGGCAATCTGAACAAATGTATTTCTGTTCAGCTAAAATCTGGTAAAGAGGTAAAATTTGTGATGCAACTGCTGTCAGATTGAATTAATGATCAGCTCAACAGAGCTTTGGGGGATTTTATTCTTTTAACCGACTGAAGCAGTAGTTGCATGTCATGAAAATAGCTGCCTGAGGGTGATGATATCTCAGACTTCAGTTACAAAAAATAGCCAAAATTTGCCCTTTGTTCAGCTCTCCAAGATGCTAAATCAGGAAGATTTCCATTTTGAACCCCTGGTTAAAAGATTGGTACTATACCTTTTTTTTCTTTTTTGGAATGAAAGGGATAGTTCACTCAAAAGCGAAAATGTACACAATATTTACTCACCCTCATGTAGTTCCAAACCTTTATGAGTTTCATTTTTCTTTTGAACACATCTTATAAATAAAGCTGAAAACTTCTAACTATTGATTTAATAGAAAAAACAAATATTATGGAAGTCAGTGGATACAGGTTTTCAGCTTTCTTCCCTGCCCTCTATTTTTCCAAACAGATATGTTCTAACACATTTGACAATCTGAATAAATGTATTTTTGTTAAGCTAAAATCTTGCAAAGAGGCAAACTTTGTGATGCAACTGTCAGATTCAATTAATGATCAGTTGAAAAGAAGTGTTTGGGATTTATCCCTTATTTTAACAGACTGAAGCAGTAGTTGCATGTCTTGAAAATAGCTGCCTGAGGGTGATAAAATCCTAAAGACTTCAGTTATAAAACTGTCCAAAATTTGCCTTTCCATGCTGAACCTGTGGCTAAGAAAAATAACTACCATATTTTTAAATACTTTTTATTATTTTTAAATCTATGATACTTTTTTTTTTCCTGGAGTCAAAGGGATAGATCACCCAAAAGTAAAAATGTACACATTTTTTACTTACTTTCATTTGGTTCCAAAGCAAGCATAATAATTTCTCAATGTGGAAAGAAATACAATCTAATGTTTTGACTTATTTTGACTTGTTATTTCTGAAACAAAGCAATATTTTCTGCTTGTCTAAAAAAACTCCAAGTAAGAAAAAATGCTGAACCTGTGGGTAAAAAAAATGCTAATATAATTTTTTTAATCTGTTTATTTTTAAATCTATAGTACAATTTTTATTATTTTTCACCCCAAAGTGAAAATGTACAAATTATTTCTTCATCCTCAAGTGGTTCCAAATCTTTATGGGTTTCTTTTTTTCTCTTAAACACAAAAGAAGATATTTTGACCAAAGCTGAAAGCTTGTAACCGTTGACTTCCACTGGAAAAATAAATATTATGGAAGTCAATGGTTACCGGTTTTCAGCTTTCTTTAAAACAACTTCTTTTGTGTTTGATAGAAGTTTTTATTTCTTTATTTCTTTATTTATTGGTTTAAAAAAGTAAAGAGTAAGTAAATTATGATACAAATCAACATTTTGGGTGAACTATCCCTTGAAAATTTCCCTTTTTTTTCTTACAGGTTTACATATTAAACTTCCAGTCCATGTGAATGTCTAAGGCCCCGTTTACACTGCGTAAATGTGACCCAATTCCAATTTTTTCCTCATATGTGACACCGATAGGATCTGTTGTATGGCCGTGTAAACACGAAAAAACACATGCATTTGGATTTTCAGAGATCGGTTTTAAGCCTCCTTCATATGTGGAAATAAATCAGATATAAATCGGATATGTGACAATGCCACTCTCATGTAAACAGGCAGATCGGATTTATCGAGGCATTCTGTTTTGTATGTTATTAAACTTGCAACAATGTGGTGCTTCTTCGCAGGTTAATGACACAGAAGAAAGAGTGTGTGTGGAGACGCCAACGTGGTAAACAATAAAAACCGAGGAAATACGGGGGAGAAAAGAAGTCAGTCACCACAATTTGCCCTGAATGGTGGAGGACACCATAAATAAACCATAGGTGCAAGCTGCGATGACGGTCCTTTCCCACCTCCGCCTCAAAATCGTTTTAAAGTTGAGCGAACTTCGTGTTATAACTTTTGCTTTTTGTCGCTATTAATACACGCACTGCGGGCTACACATAGAGCAAAATTATTCTCTCTAACACCAGTGCGCACACAGGCAAAGGCTACATCTTCAACTACACACACACATCAGGGCTATACCATTACATAAACTGCATGGGGGTAAATCTTGACTGAACCATGCTTATTCTACACTTCGCATATTTTGCAGAGCTAAAAGCTAAGCAATTTCTTCCATCGTGGCTAGTGTGGCACAGATGCTAGAACCCGTCTTTGTGCATGTGCAACATTGTAAATGGTATGGCAAGTGTAAACACATGAATTGGATTTGGGTCACAATTAAAACAACGTGTAAACAGACAGGCAAACAAATCAGATAGGCAACAAATCGGAATTGGGCATCAAGACCTGACAGTGTAAACAGGGCCTAAGCCACCGTTTAAACTGCAGCGTTTAATTGTGTTATGTTTTACACTTTGTCGTTCTAAATTTCATCATTCTGTGCTTCCCTAGACAGAGAGGCTCTGTGAAAACATCTCTCATCTCTCAGATAAATGGCAGCAGTGATGAAAATAGAAGGGTAATCATTTATATGAGATAACAGAAGCATAGTGACCAGTCTTTGCCACCCACAGTCTGACTCTATGGCAGCTCATCACTCTTCTTGTCTTCTGTAGTCATAATCCTCCTGCCCGCATTAATGAAGGGCCAACAGAATGAAGAGATGAGCTGGGACTACAGACAGACAGAATAGCTGGGTTTGCAGCAGTATCACTTGAGAAACAAGAAATTGAAAATATTTATTCATTCATTCATTTTCAGCATATTTCCTTATTTCCCTTGGGTCGCCACATTGGAATGAACCGACAAATATTCCAGCATATGTTTTACGCAGAGAATGCCTTTCCAGCCCATACACTCTCACAATCACACACTCATACACTACGGACAATTTAGTTCATTTAATTCACCTATAGCAGATGTCTTTGGACTGTGGGGAAATCCGGAACACCCAGAGAAAACCCACACCAACACGGCGAGAACATACAAACTCCACAAAGAAATGCCAACTGGCCCAGAGGACTCAAACCAACGACTTTATTGCTGTGCTAACCACTGAGCCACAATGCCACCAGTTAAAACCACAAATAAAAAAAAGTGGTTAATGCAAATAATGGGAGAGGTATATCAAACCTCTTCAGATGCTCCAGAACGCAGCAGTATAACATGTCACTCCGCTGCTCATCCGCTTGCACTGGCTGCCAGTTGCTGCTCGGATCAAATTCAAAGCTCTGATGTTTGCTTAAAAAGTGACTTCTGGCTTTGCTCCTTCTTATCTTCTCTCACTTCTGCAGATGTATGTGCCCTCCAGAAACTTGCGTTCTGTGAATGAACATTGCCTCGTGGTTCCATTCCAAAGAGAGAAGAAATCACTTTCCTGAACTTTCGCATTCAATCTGCCCAGTTGGTGGAATGAACTCCCTAACTGCGTCAGAACGGCAGAGTCACTCGGTGTCTTCAAGAAATGACTAAAAACTCCACTATTTAGTCTCCACTTTCCTTCCTAATCTGCAATTCTCTCTCTGGCTCCACCACTAACTGTACTACAAAAAAATAAAAAATAAACGTATTACTAATGGTTTTGCGTCTTACACTTTACATACCTGAAACTTGCCTACAGCACATATTCATTGTTGCTCTTATAGTTGTGTAAATTGCTTTCTTGTCCTCATGAGTAGCTTTGGATAAAAGCGTCTGTTAAATGACTAAATGGAAATGACAATGTAGATGGAAACACATTTGCTGAATAAACTCAGATACAATGAATATAACAACCTCATGATAAATCAGCTTAACTCCATTGTGATTGTCCTGTTTATTGTTCATTACTACCAATACCACAGTAAGCAGCTCTAACAACTTGATGAAATCACACCTAAATCACGTTTGATTTTTTATTTTTTATTTTTTGTAAACTTTGAAAGATTTACTTGACATTGAAATTTCGGCTACAAACAGACCGACACAGATTGCACTAAAAAAAGTTTACTTACTTGGAGTTTTGGTATGGTTTTTAGTTCAAATATTTAAAAAGTCTTAGATCAAGAAGCATTTTCTAGACAAGTAAAAATTATTGTCTGGTTTTTAGAAATAATAGATTTATCCCTGCTTGCCGCCTGCCCTTTGATCTCTCGCTTGTTACTTTGACCACGTTTCTGGATTGCCTTTATACAAGTTTGCACCCGCGTTAAACATTGCTTGCCTGACCTTGGTTATAAATCTGCATGTGGAACAAAACCCCTGTTGTCAGTGTCACAATCAAGTCAAAATTCCCTGGTTACAGATGTACTCCCCAGTTTGAAAAATTAATATTTTTTATCCATTTCTCAGTGTATATAGGCAATGTATCGTGGTGCATTTAAACAAAACAGATTTATTAAGCAGATATATTTATAAAAGTAATATTTTAGTCACCAAACATATTTAGAAATTGAAGATAATAAAATTAAATTCAAGCAAAATAATGCAAAAAAATACAACCTACAAAATTTTAACAAAAATATTGCTTTTTTTTTTGCTTCTCTTTGCTTTTCCTTTTTTTAAATTGTATTTAATATTTTTCTATAACAAATAAATTTGTGTGTACTAGTTTTTAGATCATTAACATAAGTTATTTGGCAGATTAGCTCCAGATTTGGCTTCAATACTGATTAATCTAATGTATATTAGATATACACAAATATAATATTGTATAGCATCATATTAAAAATATGAATTTAAAAGAGAGATTTGTGAGGGGTGTAATTATTTAAGCTGAGCACTGTATATATATATATATATATATATATATATATATATATATATATATATATATATATATATATATATATATATATATATATATGAACACACAATTAAACACACCTGAACCAGCTTAACAAGCTCTTACTAGGTATACAACAAACTTTCAGGCAGGTGTGTTGAAGGAAGTTGGAGCTAGATTATCCAGGACACCAATTCTCCAGGACTGAGTTTGGACTCCCATGCAAAACATGAATTGAACAATATTGCAAACAACTCACAGAACAATACAAGCAATTGCTCAATAGCCAGAGAAACAATGACTGCATTGCTCAACCTCCTTTTACTTTATCTGCTCATTTCTAAACTTCTTCAACAACAAGTTCTACTCCAGCAAAGGATCTTCAACTCAGGAACTCATCCTACAGAAGCTGCGCTGCCTGGAGCAACAATTACGACTATATTTTCACCTGAAAAACCTGCCGTCACCCCCCGCGCAGTTCCTGAAGAGCCTGTATAAACAGCAGGCAGCCGTGAGGGAGAGATCCGCATTGAGGAACACAGATGAGCGCCGATAGAGCAGGCCTTGATGTGGCGCTGATGAAGGCGAGGATGAGAACATTCATCTTCAGCCCACAGTAATAATGACTCCCCGGAGAACACGGCTCCGCTCTGACCTTGGATACACATCTTCTGCCAGAGAAGAGCGGCTCTCCCTTGGGGACGACTTACCTAGTGTGTGTGGGCTTGCAGAGAAAGGGAAACCTTCGGAAACAGAAATAAAGTTGTTGTTGTTTTTGTTGTTGCTGCTGGAGCTGTTTTGAGTAGCCTCTGCTCATAACCAACACATATAAATGGTGTTAATATTAATGAAAAGGTTATTGATACTGCTTCATACTGAATGTTAGGGAGTGAAACATGCTCTCTGTCAGGTTGTGCAGTCCTGCAGTGGAATAATCAAAAAAGTAATAAATAAATAAATCAGATTTGCATCTTCTGGAGAAAATAGAAGTGCTTGTGAGGCAGAAAAGAAGTAGTGTACATGGTGCATGCTTTCTTGGGGGTTATAAGCTGCTTATGCACCATTGTCGATGTCAAAAATAGTCTGTTTTTGTTGCTTGCACAATATAAAAGTCATAAAAATCTGATACAGTGAAAAACAAAATATAATAAAAATTGCATGTACAAATAAAAGTATTAATTAAGAGTGCCTAAATAATAATTATGAATCTTGTAGAGTATTTAATCATTTTTGTCATTTAATTATTGAATCATATTTTAATAAAAAATTACTTTTTAAAAATAAAATTAGTTTCATTTTACTGTTTGCATTAAATTGTTCTATTTAAAACAGATATTAAATGCTTAGAAACTATATACTAAGGTACTCACTTTTTGTTTATAGGCAGTGTTTTCAGCATTGTTGATATAAAAAATAGTCTGTTTTTGTTGCTTGCAAAATATAAAATCCATAAAAATCATAAACAGTGAAAAACAAAATGTAATAAAACATGTGTGTGCAAATAAAAGCAATAATATATATATGATCACACTTGTAGCAGTGCGATATGGCTGTATATTGGCACTGGTGGGAGACGTGTTAGTGCCTTAGTGCCTAGACAGAATCTTTTCTACAAGGAACTGCTTTCTTTCGCTTTCATTCACATCTAAAATCTGTTGCTTAAAAACACTTACAGCTATTTGAATTATACTCGAGTGTAAGATCTAAAGTGATTACAAAACAACAGATTTTGATCACATTTTTAAATTATAAGGCTGAATGGCATTAAATGTCATCAGTCTACAGAGATTTCCCAGACTATCTTTATTGCAATTGGGATATAACAATAATTAACCCTGAAAAAGCCAAAGCAAAGCAAACACTACCAGATTACTATTGTCTAAATACAGCACTACAACATACAAAATAGTGTTTTTACCTGTTTATAATGATTTGATCAGCAGTTTTTCTCCTCTAAGGGCTTATTGTGCGGACTCTATCATACGTTTGTGGCACAACCTTCTTTGCTCTGCTCAATATGACAGGCTGATGGAAATAATAAATATTTGAAATAAGCACTATACTTATAAATAAACTGCATAGTTGGAATCTAAACAACTACATTCTTCCCTAAAAAAAGCCCCAAAAGTACACTATGTTGTCCAACAGCTGCAATTTTTGTCAAACTGTAGTTAGTTTGTTGATCTGCTGTCCCTCTATGTGGGCTGAGTAATACAGAAGGGTGAGAAGGCTGCACGAGTGCTGTTATTGCACAATATCGCATATTAGCCAAACAGATTCAAGAACCAGACAGAACTGAACCAAAATTGAATTTTTACAATGGTAAAATTGTATTTTTGTTACAAACTGAAATACAAAACTTCTGAAAACCTAAGCTTACAATGCTTAAAACTGAAATAAAAATAAACAGATTGTTTTTATAAAACAAGAACTAATAAAAATTTAAAAAACAACTTAACTAAATAAAGGAAATGCAATAAAACTAAATTGAAAACTAAAAAAAATGAAAATGAAAGTAGTCAAAATATGAATAAATATTAGAATCATAGATAAAAAAATAACTAAATAAAATAACACAGAATATAAGACAGCAACTTTAAAGATATGAAAATATCATTACAAGCAATCAGAAACCAAAGAGGAAACAAAAAACTCTCTTTGACAGCAACAGAGAAAAAGGCTGCTTCAATAATCAGTGCACGTCGAGTGTGTGGCAGCAGCTTAAAGACTTAATTTCTCATTTCATTTATCAGCCTGTGTTTGATTCAAATCTTCAAATGTTCTGACTGTCAAGAAAGAAGAAACACTTGTTTTGAAAGCTGCTACAAAGACATTTGAAAGCTGAAGTTTTGTAGAGTGGCTAAGAAGCAGCGAGTGCTTGTTGACACAGCAGAGAAAATGCCTGACTGAAAAACCAACAAACATGATCAAGGCCTGCTCCCAAAAAAACACACCGTCCCCTTTTTCCCATCGAGGAGGAGCGAACATCAAAGAGGTCTGCAAATGTGACACATTACCTTGAAAGCGTCTTCAAAGACAGCGTCCTTAAATAATTTGTTTAATGGAATAAAAATGGCTAATTGACTTGTAAAAGTAGTAATTTGGCATCTGAGGGCGGTTCAGTGTAGAGGGAAGGAAAATAATTAGCAGAAGTCAAAAAAGTTCAGGAAAACATGCAGAAGCAGGTGGAAAAGTGTAGGTGTGTGTTGTTTTGTGTTCAAAAACAGGGATCTTTGCATATGATGTTGACAGAAACATTTTTACTTTTCATTTTCTGCATTATAATATGTTAATTTCATGACCTATTTTGCATAGCAATTATCCAGAAGTAAATAAATATCATAGTCATTTGAAAGTATGTTTATTAAACGACTAGTTGCTACTACACAAATCACTACTATTACTTCCAGCTGCAATGGTATTTTACTAATAATTATTGTGCATCTTTATTATAGATCTTACGTTCACCAGCGAACTAGCCTATGCAGATTTCTGGAGAACACATCTGCCCATTTAATGAGCTACAAATCCCAGAATTCGTTGCACTCACACACCAGCTCCATCAGCTGATTTCCCCTGATTACACACACACAGCTGGAAGCTCACGATGGACTGATTACTAGTACTATAAATACACCTCATTCACACACTCTTTACTGAGTCTTGTTAGCCTTAAGTGAGCAATTCTAAGCATTTTCACTGCCTTGTCTAGTCTGTTTTGACTCATGTTTGTTTCATTGTTTTGCTGCCTGTCCTGACCATTTGCCTGTGACTTCGACTACGCTTTGGATTACCTACATTGGAAATTGCCTAGTACTCAGTTGGTACTGCATTTGAATTAAAATTGAATAAGCCATTATTAAAGTACGTTCTATACAGTATGAATGTAATAGTATGAATTTTTTCATGATCATGTGACCAACTTGAGTCAGTTGCGTCGCTTCACACCCAATCATATTCTCTTACAATGCATCATAGGATAGCATATTGTCCATCTGATGCACACTTCAGAATCTCGCCGGAAGTAGTAGGTCATCCGAGCACTTCTCGCATAGTGTTTTACGAATTTTATGAATTTGAACATACTCAGCTCACATACTGTTTTTATTGTACTATATAGTATAGAAGTATGTGATTTCGGACGCAGCTTACATTTTCCTGTCTGTCGATGCTTTGACCTTTGCCTGCCTGACAATTCTCAAATAAAGCTGCAATTAGATCATCTACCCGACTCATTACAATTGATGTAAATGAAATATATTTGAAAAAAAAAAGTGTTGTTATATGATAATTATTACTTTTTTTTCAATTTTCTATTTAATTTTATTTTCAATTCCAATGTTAATACTACTGCTATTAATAATAATAATAATAATAATAATAATAATAATAATAATAATTGTTAAATAAGTGTAATATACGTTGTTATTATTATTATTATTATTATTATTATTGTTATTGTTATTGTTATTATTATTATTACTGCTTTTATTAGTATTAGTATTAGTATTATTGTTATTTTTTTATTATTTTCATTATTATTATTATTATTATTATTATTATTATTACACTGGTTTGGTCACAGGTCTTCAGTCCCAGTGGTTTTCAGACAAAACATTCTGCAGGTTTGCTAATGAAAGGCTATGAAAGAGCTGCGTAAATTTGACCCTTGTGACCTTTAATCTGGGTTTAGTTGTGGATCAGTGTGGGTTCAGTGTCAAACTTGGCCCAGCCGAAGCCCATATGCAGCATGTGGCAGAAAGGAGTGAGAGTCTGGCAGAGCGAGACTGGCACAAACACCAGGCCAAGCGGCTGAACACACCTGTCAACACAGATTAGGATTAACAGACAGATTCATCTTGGATTCACACCACCAGGCCAAAGAGCAGCCAGTATAAATGAATGGAAGATTCAGTCTGATTCAGAACTACATCATGAACGAAGAATTAAAACCTTATGCTGTTTTGCAGAAAGGCAGCAGTGGCAGGCTGACATCAGAAAAATAAGACTTTATTGTAGGTCATGCTTTAGTTGTGAACTGATCATATGTGGGGAATGCACATATTCAGTGCTCAGCATAACTGCGTATTTAAGCCTAAGAGTATTTAAATTTGTCTATTATATAAATATAAGTTGGCGGTTCATTCCGCTGTGGCGACCCCGAATTAATAAAGGGACTAAGCCGACAAGACGGTGACGCAATGGAGCAGTAGGTAGTGCTGTCGCCTCACAACAAAAAGATTGCTGGGTCACTGGTTCGATCCTTGGCTCAGCTGGCATTTCTGTGTGGAGTTTGCATGTTCTCCTTGTGTTCGCGTGGGTTTCCTCCGGGTGCTCTGGTTTCCCCCACAGTCCAAAGACATGCGGTACAGGTGAATTGGGCAAGCTAAATTGTCCGTAGTGTATGAGTGTGTGTGTGAATGTGTGTGTAGATGTTTCCCAGAGATGGGTTGCGACTGGAACGGCATCCGCTGCGTAAAAATGTGCTGGATAAGTTGGTGGTTCATTCCACCGTGGCGACCCCTGATTAATAAAGGGACTAAGCCAACAAGAAAATGAATGAATGAATGGGTAGCTAATGCTAGTTAACTTATCTAGCACTTACGGATAGCTGAAACTGCTGTGTTATGTGTATTTTATTACTTTTAACTTTGTTAACTTAACAAATTACAATAACAATAAACAATAACGAAAAGCCGAGTGAGACGCATGCTTTCTGTTTATACTAGAACGTGCATGCCCAGAGTGTGCGATTGGTCACGTGATATACGTTTTTGGTGGTGTAGTGTGGACAAAATTATGTTCAGAGACGTTAGGTGAATTTCTAGTGTGGACGCTGATTGTTTTTGATCTAAAACGCCGTTTTAAGGCCGTACTCACACTAGGTACAGTTGCCTGAACCGGGCCACAGCACGCTTGTCCCCCCTCCCGTCTCCCCCGACGGCCCGCGCTTACACCATATCGGGCCTCGGCACGCTTACGTCATCGCTGCTGCGCTGTTCAGAAGCGCTCTCTATGGCAAGCCTTTTTAGTATTTAAATCTTTGTTCTGACTCCATAAATATATTTAGAGATATCTCTAATTATATTTTGACTAGTCATAATTATAATTCGACTAGTCAGAATAACAATTAGAGATATCTGCAATTGCAATTGTACTAGTACGAAATCAGATTGGAGATATCTGCAAATATAGTATGACTGACTAGTCATATTCCTACATTGACTTCCATTGAAAAATATTTGCAGATATCTCTAAATGAGTTTTGACTAGTCACAATTGTAATTAGAGATATCTCTGAGTTTTTACTAGTCATAATACATTTGGAGATGTCTTTAATTTATCATATTTAGAGATATTTACAAATATATTTGAAGATCTCTAATTAATTCACTAATAGTCGAATTACAGTTGTAGATATCTTGAATTGGATTTTTGACAAGTAAAAACTCAGTTAGAGATATCTGCAAATATTTTTTCAATGGAAGTCAATGGAGGAATATGACTAGTCATAATATATTTGCAGATATCTCCAATCTGATTTCGTACTAGTACAATTGTAATTGCAGATATCTCTAATTGTCATTCTGACTAGTCGAATTATAATTATGACTAGTCAAAATATAATTAGAGATATCTCTAAATATATTTATGGATAGTCAGAACAAGGTTTAAATGCTAAAACGGCTTGCCATACACTCTCACTCAGCAGCACAGTGGAGATTTCTCTAGTTATATCCTTTCAGTCGTTTGATATGCCGTCAAATATTTCGCCAAACAGTCCTTAGGGATGCGGGGACACGCAGTTAGATATTTCGCCGAACAGATCCGCCACTTTTGGCGCTCATAAACAATCATTAAGCTCTCGTGCTGCAGGATTGAGGAGGTCTGCTGAAGGTGCAGCTGTCGTGCTGTGAGGAGTTTGCGTCTTTAATAAACTACGGCAGTTTGCGTTCACTGAACAGTAAGAATGATTAATAAATCCATATCAAACAGTCCCTTAAAAGTCACGTCTCGCTTTCGGTTTCGGGCTTTGGCGCGTTTTGCGCTCACACACAGGCGTACCGCGCCAAAGCCCAAGTGTACCGCGCTCAGGCACACCTCTTCCAACCGGGCCAGGGCCGGCCAAGTGAACCGTGCTTGAGCGCGATTCAGCGCACTCACACTTCTCAAACGATCCGGGAAACGGGCCTGGGCACGGTACGGATGGCATAGTGTGAGTAGGCCCTAAAACTAAAAAGCACTAGTGTAAACGGGGCCACAGCCTTTTAGTACTTAAAGAGGCATGAAACCACCTTTGTTTCAGCAGGGTGTTTTCACACCTCTACTTTGGAAAAAGTCAGGAAAGTGGGCGTATCCAGCTCTGTTTAGGGGGGAGTGTCGGAGGAGGAAAAGAGGGATGATATGGGAGTGTCGATTTGGGCCATGCTGATTTTCAGAGTCAAAACACACACATACACACAGGGGAGAAAGTAACTGTGTTTACTTGGACATCAGTAATCAAATTATTTGACAAATTATTAAATGGTGGACTTTAACTGCAGTTTGGCTCTTTCATTCAGGAATTTCTTTCATGATATTCATCAACGATATTTGATTCAATGAGCTGCTCTAAGCGTGTATTTTTCATGCAATGTTTGTTACCGCACGGTGAATAAAAGAAATAAACCTCCGCATTTCCTTGACACTTAGATGCACTCGGCAGGTAGCGTCAGAAAGCCGTGTGTGTTATTCCGGTCACAAAATGCGGTGAAAATCCTACAAGATGGAAATAGTTTGGTTGTGGTGCTAACATGTTTACACTCGGTGTAATAGTTAGTTTGATATGAACTAACTTTGCCATCTGAATAAACAAAGACCACTGGTCGCTCACTTACCAAATCTGTAGAGACAAGACAAGCAACAGCAACAAGAGGCGCGTCTTTATTAAGAGACAAGCAGCAAATCCGGATCTCACCATTTGCAGATGAAAAAAAGCTCTCGGGTAAACAATGTTCCTTAGACATGTGTTGTTATCGCGCGTCGCGTGCACTGTAATCCACACGTGAGTCCAGCTGCGCTCTCATAGAGGGAAAATGAAAACAAAACTTTCACTGCAGCAAATTATAAAACCAACACTGCACCCTTGTTTTGCCAATACAACGTGTCGTCTCTCTTCCGTTTAAACACTGAAACATAAATGAATATTAATGAAGTTGCACAATAGAGCGCGCTGATTGGTTTGAACAAAGCCTTACTCATGCATTAATTACTTGGAGACGTAATACAGTACTCCCAGGTACAGACGTCCAGTTTACAAGGTGGAATACACGTTAAGATCTCATGGCCGTGACGTAGCTTCCAAAATTTGTTTCAAACCGGAAGTACGAATTTGCTCGAAATAATGCAAAAACAACCAATTTTCACTTTTTAGGGAAATATATGTGTCCTAATAGTGTTTTTAGCAGTGTGGGGCACATATATGACAGCTCAAAAAATGTGTTTTGGTGTTTCGTGACCCTTTAAGTACAGTAGTGAAGTAGTTCTTCGTTACTATACATCTCTGTTTTACTCTACATTTTTGGAAATCAATGGTACTTTTACTTGATTTTAGGTTTCACTACTCCTCCCACCACTGCTTGTATTACAACACATTCAAGAAAAGAGGCTGCAGTTCTGAAATACAAAGTTACAGCTGCAAGAAATAAATAATTTTTTTAATTGTTATTCTGAGGCAGAAGGTTTTCATAATACATAACGTAATTTGATGGCTTGAGGGAAATGCAATTTGCATCTGCTCAAATGTGTCACTTAATAGGTATGTAAAACTGTTTATGTGAGGGTATACTTGGAGATGATTATTCAGCCTATTAGCATGAATAGCCTCCTGTTTGTGTTTATGTTTTTATTAGCTTAATGAATATATTATGACACAGAATACATTATGTTTTTATTTATTCCGTATTTCATGCCTGTAATGAAACAGCTAATTAAGAGCTGAGTTAAAGTGTGTAGAGGCAGAGTATGCACTGTATCCCATCTGTAGTGTCTGAAAGATAATGCAATCATCCGTCACATCACATCGCTACCTGATGCAGATGCCTGACCCTGATTCACCACTCACAACCTTTGAGTTTGAGTTGGAATGAAGAGGATGTTTGATCGTGATTTTTTTTTCTATTGTGATGTAAATGCAAGTGAAGCTACTTTTTTTGGAATTTGGATTTTGGCTATAAGGAATTTATTGGAGAAAACAAAAGGAGAGATGTCAATGAAGAGATGAGGAGAGCTATTTAAGAATTACAAGTGCACTAAAAGCTGGATAAAATTAAATTAAATTAAATTAAATTAAATTAAATTAAATTAAATTAAATTAAATTAAATTAAATTAAATTAAATTAAATTGAATTGAATTGAATTGAATTGAATTAAATTAAATTAAATTAAATTAAATTAAATTAAATTAAATTAAAAAGTTACAGTCTGTAATAGACAGATGAGTATTTTGAAACATTTCCTATTTATAGTAGATTTTTAATTTGCTTTTATTTTTTATATTTTCAGCTTAATTTTTTTGGCATTTTTCACATTTAATAATTATTAACAGCTTTTATTTACTTCAAGTAATAAAATAAAATAAAATAAAATAAATTAAAATAAAATAAAAATTGAATTTAATTTGACTGCAGGAGAAACCGGAGCACCCGGAGGAAACCCATGCGAACGCAGGGAGAACATGCCAGCTGTGCCAAGGATCGAACCAGCGACCTTCTTGCTGTGAGGCAACAGCACTACCTACTGCGCCACTGCTTCGTCCTAATTTATTTTAATTTAATTTAATTTAATTTAATTTAATTTAATTTAATTTAATTTAATTTAATTTAATTTTATTTTATTTTATTTTATTTTATTTTATTTTATTTTATTTTATTTTTTTTTTTATTTAATTTCATTTCATTTCATTTCATTCATTCATTCATTTTCTTGTCGGCTTAGTCCCTTTATAATCTGAGGTCACCACAGAGGAATAAACCGCTAACTTATCCAGCACTTTTTACCCAGCTGGTGAGAGATGGTTCACCCACGGTTCAGCTGCTTTTAAGAGTTACAGATTAAAAAAAATAAATTTCAATCCTTTTGTAAGCAGCAGCGGTTGCTGTATTCGCTTTAACCAGTCTTTGAACAGTTTACTAACAGGTGTAAGACTGACCGTGAGTGGGTGACTATCCTTTCATTATCACACACACTGTGTTTTTTATCAGTTTATTACCAATAACTTTCTAAACTAATTATCAATCCTTTTTTACAATGACACTACTTTAATATAAAATTAACTCCCCGATAAATTTGGTAAATCCTTAATTTTGAGCCCTGAAAAGTCATGTGAAATACAATCTGATTGCCACAACCCATTTTCTCATGCACATTGAACAAGCTCATACACACAAAAGACATTTTAATTTAATTGATTTAATTACATTTCAGCATGTCAAATTCAATTTATGCATATAAAATATATTTTTTCTAACAACAAAATTGTAGCTATGGCGAGTGTTTAGTATTGTAGTAGAAATCTACTAGCCACAGGGGCTGGTGATTAAAAAATGTAATGTCAAGCCCTGCTGATGGGTATATATTACTTATTACTTATTGTATCTTAGGTTTTGAAATTGGCTTTTATTTTTAGATTGTTTTAGTTTAAATTTTGTTTAATTTTTTTGCCGTTTTTACATTTGTTTTACATTTAGTATTTCTAAATAGCTTTAATTTATTTCAGGTAACAAAATAAAATAAATCAAAATAAAATAAAATAATAGTTACAGTCTGTAATAGAAAGATGAGTAGATTTAAATATTTCTTATTGTATAGTATATTTTTAATTTGCTTTTATATTTATATTTTCAGTGTTTAATTTTTTACACTTGTTTTACATTTAATAACTCTAAATAACTTTAAGGCAATAAAATATAATAAATAATAGTAATAATAATAGTTAAAGTCTGCAATAGACTGGTGAGTATATTTAAATAATTCTTATTCTATCGCAGATCTTTAATTTTTATTTAATTTTCAGTGTTTCAATTCACTTTTTTACATTTGTTTTACATAAAATATTTTTAAATAGCTTTCATTTATTTCAGGTAATAAAATAAAATAAAATAAAATAAAACAAAATAAAATAAAATAAAATGATAATAATAATAATAATAATAATAATAATAATAATAATAATAATAATAATAATAATATTTAATTATATAATTCTATTAATATTATTATATTTATTTTTGTATTTATTATCAATTCTATGATTGTAAGCTTTGACTACATGCCTGTATTTTATATATAAATAACACTGGCACATGTTATAGTATTATTGCAATTGTAGTCTTTAGCAATATGCCACAAATCTGAATACTGAGCTCAACTCCTATTGCACTGGCAATGACCTAAACTCTGCATCTTTGTCCTGGTCTCTCAGTGTGAGCTCCAAAGCCAAATGAATGCAAAGCTCCTGTTTGGAAACTCGCCCCACACCAAGAAGACTCGCACACCGGGGAATCAGCATATTCCAGCATATCATCCCAAAAACACAGCGATCCGTTGACCAACCAAGCAAGTGAACGCAGCAAGAAGGTGTAAGCTTCTCATAATCTCACTAAGCCCAAGCTAAGCCGAGGCCTCCGCTGACTGTTACCAGCAGATAAACAGGTGTAAATATTCAGTCACCTGGTGAATGGCATAGAATCAGTCCTTGAAATAATCATTATCTGACCGACCTTCCAGTTACAAAGTGCAGCTAACAGCAGAAAACCAAAATTTTCCTATTTGTATGCTCGAGTAGATGTGTCTTTATTCACTGTCCATCAATCATGGTGATCAGTAGTGGATGGAGACTGTGATGAGATCCATCTGCTTCAGCTTAAAAATTAGGACAGCATCAGTCTCGGAAGATCCAGATCACTCAAACAGCCAAAACACTGACCTCAGGACAAGAACATCTCCAATAAAATAAAAAAAATAAAATAAAAAAAACAGACAAAAAAAATGTTTCATCCAATTCCTCAAGCCTCATTTGACATGGTCTGCTAGTTTGTATTAGCATTAGCTCTTAGCTCTGATAATGTACATAATCCTGTACATGTATTTCCCAAACAATACTCTTAAACTGATATGTGTGAAACTGAAAGTACTATAATTTCTAAATATGAGATATGTTGGTATTTTTTATGCATCCTAATATTGAATATAAATAATGTGCCGGTATGGTTGCTCAGTGGTTTCCACTGTCACCTCACAGAAAGAAGGTTGCTAGTTCGAGTCTTGACTGAGCCGGTTTTAGAGTTTGCACGTTCTCCCCATGTTGGCGTGTGTTTCGTCAGAGTGCTCTGGTTTCCCCACAGTCCATAGACATGCGCTATAGGTGAACTGAATAAACTAATTAACCCTAGTGTATGAGTGTGTGCTTGAATGAGAGAGTGTATGGGTTATCCCAATACTGGGCTGTGGCTGGAAGGGCATCCGCTACATAATTGATTCATTCCATTGTGGCGACCTCTAACAAATTAGAGACTTAACCGAAGGAAAATTAATGAATAAATGTGATGTGTAATATGATATAATACAGTGGTTTTCAAACTGTGGTACAAGTACCACTAGTGGTACGCGGGCTTCCTTCTAGTGTACGTAGAGTAAATTAATATGTCATATGTACATGCTACATATATTTAAAAATCTATCAAAAATTATTTATATATGAATATGATGACATATAGCCTATATTTATGAGGTCCAGGCAACATTTCCAGGTGTTGATAAATAGGCTACTACATGTTATACTTTACATTTAAGTACAGACTTTTTTTTAGCTTTTAAAAGCAGTAACCAATCATTTTTAATAATTAAAAGGACAATTTCATTCATATGTTGACGTGTTTATTTTGTTTTCGTTATTTATATATATATATATATATATATATATATATATATATATATATATATATATATATATATATATATATATATATATATATATTATTTTATTTTTTTTAATACATTGTTAATATTCCAACTATTTATAACATTTAAAGTGGCTGACAGAAATAAATAGGAATTAAAACAATAAAATAGTAGGAATTAAACTGCCTCGTTTTGGAAATGTACAGAGATGTAGCTGCTTTACTGTGCTTACTACGCTACTGTATTTCAATACTGCTCATTATGGTGGTACTTGGAGAGACCATTTTTTTCAGAGGTGGTACTTGATGAAAAGAGTTTAAAAACTACTGATATAATAGTTATATGCTTCAACTGTAGCTTTACATTTAATCTTCATGCAAAAATGAAGCAACAGACTTATTTTAGCTATACTCACCTACAAACTTTAGCTAATTCTGACCTACAAACACATGTGTACACACACACACACTTACACTTGTACACAACCTTCTTTATAGGGACTTATAGGCGCATAATGACTGTATATTCTGTACCATAACCTCTAAATTCCAACCCTCAGGAAAAAAAATCTGCATTTTGTATATTTTCAAAACACTTCATTCTGAGTGATTTGTGACCTCAAATGTACTGTTATTGCTATACTTGTGGGGACATTTTATCCCCACAACCTAAGGTGCACACACACATATGTATATATGAAGAGTTCAAATGCAAAACCCTCTTAACCCATCAGACCTTTTTTTTTTTTTTTTGTAAATGAGCATTTTCTATCAGGCTCTTCTGATTAGGTTCAGAAGTTTAATTTTATATGTAATGATATGGTTATTAGCTACTAAATAAGACTTTTTTTTTTTTTCAAAAATGTCACTTTAGACCAGTGGTTCTCAAACATTTTTATCAAGTACCACCTCAGAAAAAAAATCTTCTCTCCAAGTACCACCATAATGAGCAGTATTGAAATACAGTAGCGTAGTAAGCCCAGTACATAGATATATACATTAGATGTCACCTGGCCTATTGTTGTCTATTGGACAGAATGCATCAATAGCGCCGCCATCTTGCTACAGGGTAGCGCTGCTTTGAAATGAACGCGGGAGCAAGGTACAGTGGAGGACTGTGGCCATCCAAAGCCAGAGATATACACATATACACATATATCTATGATCGGGAGTTTTCCTGGATGTTAGTGTGTAATTTTTTTTTCTATTTACGAAAATTATAATTTTACTTCACTTTTCTACATTGATGGATCAGTGACTGCATGGGCAAAAAGCTTGTGTTTGTGTGTACAGAAATGTACTATTCACCCTCCCTGTTAAATTTAATATAATCCGTGTCCTGAAACACACCTCCTCACCTGCTTTCACTTCTCATACTAACGGAGGGAGCGATTCGTTTGTGAATGAATCCCCCGAACGACTCTTTCACTAACGTTAGCCGACAATAATACAAGTTTCTGGCAGCGCAGCATCTCGTTGTCATATTTCTTTTGCATTGTTTGCTGATTTTATTCAACAAAACTAGCATAAGCCGAGTGTTTAGTGCGAGTTGGAGCTGCTTTGCCGTATGGTGAATGCAGTAAGTGACTGTTATCATCAATAACGTTACCTGATTAGCACAAAAGTTCAGAACATTCAAAAACAGAAAAAAACTTAATATTACCTATGAAATGTTCTGCGTTTTTGCTTTGTTTTCTTTATTTGCTCGTTACTACACCCGTAGACAGCGCTAAAGTCCCGCATCTTCACGTAATAACACTGTCTTGACCAGTGCAGTTGAATGACATTTGTCCTGGGAGCACTGCACCAATGTGGTGGCGCTATTGACGCATGCTCAGGGTCCCTATACGATATCTAGTGTATACATCTATGAGCCCAGTAAAGCAACTACAGCTCCGTACAGTTCAAAAACGTGGCAGAAAAAGAATTATTAAGAATAATTATTACTTATATTAAGAATATTTATTATTGTCAGCAACTTTAAACATAAATAGTCTGAACGTTAAAACTGTACTGTGTTTATATCTAAAAAAAACAAAACTAACTAACTAAAAACGTCAACATTTAAATTAAAATGAGCTTGAGGTAAAAAGAAAAGTGCTGTACTTAAATGTAAGGTATTAACATATAGTAGCCAATTCATCAACACCTGGGAATGTTGCCTGGACCTCAGAAATATAGGCTATATGTCATAAAATAAATAATATTATATGTCATATTCAAATATAATTAATTTTTGATCAATTTTAAAATATATGTAGCATGTACATATGACACATTTGATATCTCCGACTACCACTAGAAGGAAGCCTGTGTACCACTAGTGGTATACGAACCACAGTTTGGGAATCACTGCTTTAGACCATTCTTTGGTTTTTAACAAGGTACATTTTCTTTTGATAATCATAACCGAACCAAACCGTGAGACAAGTGTAGGTTCACACCTCTACTAAATGACATTTTAAATTTCAAATACCGCCAAAAAATATAACATTATACAAACAAAATGTAAAACTGTACAGCTTTTGTCGTTTGGATGTCTTTCGTTTTTGATCTGTATGTTAATTTAAGTGAATCAAATTCTTGATTCATTTGCTTATGGTAAAAAAAAGATGTAAATAAACCACGATTGAGGAGCACGAGCAGCTTGGGCAACAGTAGGAAGACTCAAGTCAATTCTTTGCCAGCAAAAGGCATGCTGGGAGTAAACGTGTCCACCTGCCATTCACTTCTCCTCTCTCTGAGCACGACTGGCACAGCTTTACAAAGCCTGTGTGGGCCGACTGAGCCAAGACAGAACTTAGCAGATCACTGCCACACAGCCAAAATACAACTGATGGTGACGCATTAGCGAGAACAACAAGCTGCTTAATATTACACTTATGCCAGTCGCAGGGATGAACTGCATTAATCCACTAGGAGTGCTCATGTAGTACAGCACAGCCAGTGTATGTGAGCACACATTAGTTAGAAAAGAATAGATAGAATAGTTACCTCACTACATGGAATCAGGATGAATCAACAACAGAATGCAATGTTTTAATACTATAGAGTACACATACTGTAGTATTATAAGCCAGGCTTGACTACATCTGTGTACAGAGTACGTAAAGAGGGTCACTGCTACATCTTTCTATCCACCAAGGGCTCTTTAGCTTGAAAAAGGTGAACACCCCTATATAATAATCATTAGTAACCCATACCCTGTAATAGAGAAAAAGCACAGAGGAACATTAATCTGGGCTGCAAAAAGTCTTTCTTTCCACACATACTGCAGCAGTCCAGGTCATGTCATAAATTTTGCATCACTATATAGTATGCTTGAATTTGTATTCCTGAAACTGCATGTGCTAATATTTTGGGAAAACTGACTTCAGCTTTTGGTCAAATAAACAACATTTTAAAGGCGAATTCACAGTGCTCAGCATAATTTAGTACACTCCATTTTGAAAATGAATATTTTTATCCCTTTCTCGGTGGATATGGGCAATGTATTTTTGGTGCATTTAAACAAAACAGATTTATTCAACAGAATTATTTATTAAAATTATATAGATATATTTATTAAAATAATATTTTAGTCACCAAACATATTTAGAAATTGAAAGATAACACAATTAAATTCAAGCAAAGTATTGCAAAAATAAAGAAATTTTATAAAATTTCGAAAAAAAATAATAATTTAAATCAAAAATAATTTTTTAAAAATCATCCTTTTAAAAATTTGGATTTAATATTTTTCTGTAACTTATTCGTTTGGGTGTACTAATTTTTGGACCTTTATCATAAGTTATTTTGTTAGATAAGCTCCAGATAATGGCTTCAAAACTGATTAATCTAAAGTATATGCACAAACTTAATATTGTATAGTATTGATTTGTGAGTGCTTAGCACGGTATAGGCCAAATCCGAGGTCGTATTTGTGTTTGTTTTGCTTTCCTAAAACCCTCAAAGAATCAAAGCTCTTTCGGGATTTATTAAGTGAGCCAAACTGAATGAAATAATACAAATTAAATCTATTTTGAGTTATGTTTTGGATGAAATATAGGCTAAATTATTATTATTATACTTCATAACAGTTAAAAAAAATAATACATTGAGGCAAGGCCGGAGTGGGACTCCTTTTCAGCCCTGGAGTTTCAAGCCTTAGACCGGCCCACCTCAGTTCACGACTGACTATATTAAAATAAGGTCATTTCCAATTCAGTTTCTAATGACACTATCATGTCTTTTCAAGGAAACAGCTGCTTTAAAACTTCTTAACAATGTCTTAACAATAAAAATGAAAAAAAAAAAAAAATAATAATAGTAATTACACAAGTGAGGTTCAAGTCGGCTGCGTTGTAATGTAACGTGCTGACCACTGGACCACAACAGCCCTGTTGTATTGGTGTGTTCAGTCTAAAAATACTTTCTATTGATGCTTAATGTTTTTCTCCCGTTTTTAGATTTCTGATCAAGTTATGTCAGATTTATTAATGTAAGGAATCATCTGATCTTCATTGAGTAGATGTAATATTCAATAATATTAATTATTTAAATTCTTATGTTCACTAAGGTGCAGCTGTTTGAGATTGTCCTCCCGATTAGCCAATCCCGACCTGCATTGAGGCATAAACGTATATGAAGACACAGGCAGAAGTCAGAATCAACCTCTGCATAAACTATGATTTTTCTTTACATTTTTTGCCACCCTTTCACTCCAGAAAAATCCCTTTAAGAGCTAAATGACAACAATGCATAAATGTGCACTTAGCATATATACTAACCATATCTACCTGTGTGTTACCACGATATACATAAACAACAATACATTTAAAAATACACATTTTAAACTAAGAAAAGACACAGTTAAACAGAGCATATGTCACTTCAGGGTCATATTGAATACATTTAGTCTATGAATATTATGCATTCTGACAAACTGGAAACAGATTAGATGAGACTGAGAACTGCTCCCTAAAGCCCATCACACAACATACTACATCTTTTAAAATTCTAAACATTGTGTGCTATGAGTGTATGCATTGGTGCCATAATTTGCCATCAATCCACATCACTTAGCAATGTATAGAAAACAATGTAAAGATGTGATATTGCACAACAGGTTTTAGTATCCCTCTCCGCTTTTTAAAATAGGAGTCCTACATACATAGCAAGATTAATAAATGTTTAACAAATAATGAAAAACATATATACATATAAGTATATATATATATATATATATATATATATATATATATATATATATATATATATATATATATATATATATATATATATATAAATATATAAATATATATATGTATGTATGTATGTATGTATGTATGTATGTATGTATGTATGTATGTATATATATATATATATATATATATATATATATATATATATGTATATATATATATATATATATATATATATATATATATATATATATATATATATATATATATGTATGTATGTATGTATTTATGTATGTATGTATGTATGTGTATATATATATATATATATATATATATATATATATATATATATATATATATATATATATATATATATATATATATATATATATATGTATGTATGTATGTATATATATATATATATATATATATATATATATATATATATATATATATATATATATATATATATATATATATATATATATATACTTGAAGTCAGAATTATTATTATTATTATTACCCCTTTTATTTATTTTTTTTCTTTATTTAAAAATTTCCCAAATGATGTTTAACAGAGCAAGGAAATTTTCACAGTATGTCTTTTAACAAAAATTAGTTTTTAAAAAATTAAATTAAAAATTACTTCTAACAAAATTAGTTTTGTTTAGGCTAGAATAAAAGCAGTTTTTAATTTAAAAAAAAAAAACATTAAGGTCAAAATGATTAGCCCCTTTAAGCTATTTTTTTTTTCAATAGTCTACAGAACAAACTATCGTTATACAATTACTTGTCTATTTACCCTAGTTAACCTAATTAACCTAGTTAAGCCTTTAAATGTTACATTGAGCTGTATAGAAGAGTCTTGAAAAATATCTAGTCAAATATTTTTTTCTGTCATCACGGCAAAGATAAAATAAATCAGTTATTAGCGATGAGTTATTAAAACTATTATGTTTAGAAATGTGTTGAAAAAAAATCTGCTCTCTGTTAAACAGAAATCGGTGAAAAACATAAACAGTGGGGCTAATAATTCAGAAGGGTTGATAATTCTGACTTCAACTGTACATATAAATAAAAAAAATTAAATTTAGATTGTGTTTGGTAATAATAGCAGTGCTATAGGCTAATATTGACGCATGGAAGAATCAAAAGTCGTCATGAAATGGAAATAAGATTGTCCTGTTTTTTCCTCTATGCCATGGTGACGTACGTGCTCTTGAAAGTAGAAAAAAAATGTAGAACGGTGTATGATTTTGTCAATTGGCAACCAATTGGATTGAGGAAAGACTGGGGTTGCTAACAAAACGAAAGAAGATTAATGAATGGATGAAAGCAAAGCAGAAACGAGACATGCCCTGATAGCCCAGCCCTAATTGCCTTCCATGTGACCAGTAGTGAAGAAAACCCGTTTCGAGGGGTGAGAGGTTGTTATATTGGATTAAAGATTCTGAGGACAAATTAATATTTGGAAAACAATGAAGAGCACAGATAGTGTTTCTAAAAAGCGCTATAAAATACATATTAAAATAAGAATTTTGATTTCATTGCAACATTAAAACGAGAGGAGACTGGGATGTTATTGTCTTCTGATGAGCATCAAAATATGGAGATCTCATGAGCGCCAACTCTGTGGGGCTTGTGCTGTCCAACCATCTGTAGACTCACCGCATGCCCAAATTGTATTGAGCCTGCCAGACCCTGTTACCCAGCGCCATGCTGTCTTCTCACTATGAATGTGGGCAGAGTCTAGGAAATCCCTGCCCAATGTGTACCTGAATCACTGATGCAACCCGCTTAATCACATGCGTGTTAGAAAATAGCACACAGCTAAATTGCTCATCAACAACGCTGTCACTACATTGCATACATCAAGGAGACTACTTCAATCACCAAAACGTAAGATATCAGCATTAGATTGAATTATTGTCAGACATTTCTTTTGTATTATTCATGTGTGCTCCCTGGAAATTGAACTCATGACCTTGGTGTTGGTGGAGTCATGATTCACTGATCAATCCAGAAAGTCTACAGTCAAATATATGTAAAAAATAAATTCAATAAAATCATGGTCAAGTATAACTTTATATTTTTTACTAAGGTATTTTTGCAATTATTAACCTTAAATTTAAATTCACAAAGAGTAAAACAAGTTTTTATATTCATCATGATAATTAATAATAATAATAATAATAATAATAATAATAATAATAATTTTAAAAGTGGAAATTCATGAATAAATGAAAATCCCATTTATTTGTTTGTTCCTTTATTTATTTATTTATTTATTTATTAACATGAACATATTTATGAACATTGGTGAAGATTAAATTAATATTTTTTTGTAAATAAACTAAGCTATTTAGTTGCATATATTAACTTCAAATACAAAAACTTTTTTTTCCACAAAGAGCAAAACATGCTTTTATATTTATTAATAGTGGAAATTTATAAATAATAAAAAAATGAATTGGTTTTTTGTCATTCATTCATTCTTTTGTTTATGTATTTATTCATTCATTAACATTAACATATTTATTTATGAACATTGGTCAAGATCGAATAAATATTTTTTTTCAAACTAACTTTTTTCTTAACCTCAGATTTGAAACAACTTTTTACAATATGCAAAACTATTCTTCTTCTTCAATTAATAATAATAATAATAATATAAAAATATATAATTTTTAATAATAATAATATTATTATTATTAAAAATGGGAAATTTATAAACAATTTGTTTGTTTGTTCATTTATTCATTCGTTCATTTATTTATTTATTTATTTATTTATTTATTTATTTATTTATTTATTTATTTATTTATTTATTTATTCATTTATATTTGTTTGTTTATTTATTTATTTATTTGTTCTTTAATTTGTTAACATTAACATATTTATTTATGAACATTGGTCAAAAATAAATTACTATTTTTTTCTAATTAAGCTAAGCTTTTTTTCAGATATTAACATAAAATTTAAAACAACAATTTTTTCACAAAAAGAAAAACTCTTCTTCGTATAATAATAATAATAATAGTAATATTAATAAGGCGTCATGGTGGCGCAGTGGGTAGCACAATCACCTCACAGCAAGATGGTCACTGGTTCTAGCCTTTGCTGGGTCAGTTGGCATTTCTGTGTAGAGTTTGCATGTTCTCCCTGTGTTCGTGTAGGTTTCCTCCGGGTGCTGGAATTGGATAGGCTAAAATGTCCATAGTGTATGAGATGTTTCCCAGTGATGGGTTGCAGCTGGAAGGGCATCCGCTGTGTAAAGCATATATTCTGGATAAGCTGGCGGTTCATTCCGCTGTGGCGACCCTGGATTAATAAAGGGACTAAGCCAAAAAGAAAATGAATGAATAGTAGAAAAATCGAACAAATTTAAACAAAGGAAAGAAGCAAGTGAAGGATCATTTCTAAAGGATCACATGAAACCGAACACAAGAGCACAATTTAAAATCAGAAGTTTTAAATGGCAAAATTCAAAAGTTTTTACTTTAGTTGTGATAAAATTATGAAATCATAATGTATTTAATATGTAATATACAGCCTCAAAAAAGCTAATCATAATATATTTTAATCTAAATAAAATACACCACCCAGGTAAATTCCACCCAGTGTCTGCTTTTCATGCTCCAGACATGAGATTTATATTTCCATTTCTTGTGTGCTGGCAGCACAATGAAGAACAGCAGCATACGCTGACAGTAAACTGACCAGAGTTTTAGCAGAACCGGGATCAATGACAAAGTAAAAGCTGCCGAAGTCAAACGATCTAAAGTACTTGAGCAAAACAAGGGTTTAAAGAGGGAGCTCTAGAACAAGCATACATTATTCTGTCAGTCAGAGCCACGGCTATGTCTTTGTGCTAATTAGGGCCTGTGTGTGTGCTGGTGGTTTCTCTCAGAGGAGCTGCTAATGAAGGAAGTGACACGTGCACAAGCTTCTCACTGTGTGTCACCACTGAAGCTGTCAATCATCCACATCTCTGCTGGTCAAGAGACGCATGGCTGCTCGGAGATTCAGACTCGCTCCATAACGGTGCTTTCAAATGTTACTGTCAGTCAGATTACAGCTTCTTGACCATTACGCATTAGTAATCGATGTCTCTAGTGATGCACCCTTATGAAGATGAAAGTGTGTGTGTGTGTGTGTGTGTGTGTGTGTGTGTGTGTGTGTGTGTGTGTGTGTGTGTGTGTGTGTGTGTGTGTGTGTGTGTGTGTGTTCATCAGCATGCGCTCCATTAGGTGGCCATGATTAATAAATAATACCTGCTCACTTTATTGAGCAGGTATGCAAATCTCTAGACAATATTTAAATGGACAACATTTGTAAACTGTTCACGTCGAATAGTGTTATGTTTATTGTTAAATCATTATTGTTATTTATAAGTTTTAGAAATTACACTTCTGATCAGTCTATGAAAATCATAGCATGATCATTTATTGTTTTATCCTATTTTTCTAAGAGAGAAAAAAACGTGTAAAGGTGCAAATCTTCATTGTCTCCAATGAAT
>NC_141021.1:7985000-7992500 GCF_052040795.2 Danio rerio | reverse complement strand
ATCAGCATTTCATTTAAAGCAACCCCTTCCATTAACATTGCACAGCAAGAATTTCTCCATTTCAGATGATTTCATAATTAGTCAATTAATCCAGCGAGAGTGAGATGAGGTTACAGTGTTTCACCCTGTAATTAATTCTGACGGGCCTCAGGGGAAACAGAGGTCAGTTTTCAACACCTCTCCAGTGGAGAAGCACTTATTCAGACGTTCTCCTGCGGTCACTCACTGCAGAAACACTGAGCTGCACAGCCACACTGATGGAACAAAGTGGATGAGCTTTGCTTAGACTGAAATCAAAATGCAGGTGATGAATAATGAGCAGTCACACAGGAACATACGATCAAACTGCGATCAAAACATGAGCTGATATCCCACAGTGAGTCATTTCTATTCCTGCTCATTTAGTAAATTTTACTTGTGGGATTGTTCCTTTTTGATTGTTAAATTTTAGCCCATTACATATTTATTTTCAAGTATTATAAATTTATTTTAAAGTATTATGCAAATGTTATTTAATCACATATACTATTATTATTATAATTATAATTATTATTATTATTATTATTATTATTATTATTATTATTATTATTATTATTATTATTATTATTATTATTAGGGACTGACACCACTACAGTGTGTAGGCCCTATTGAAATTAGTTTTTGGAAATGGGTTTTGTAAGTAGGTGTGGTAAAATGGTTCAACAGTGCCACCTATGCACACTTGACGATGCGGCCCCAGAGCTATGTTTCACGCACACATACCAAAATTGGCACAAACATCATACATGCCAAAACCTACAAAAAACTCTCTTGGAGCAATATCTCAAACACAGCAGGAAGTCAGATATTATTAACTTCCTCTGCCGAAAAAGTGCAGTTTTTGGCATTTCCGGGTGTTGTACTTAATAAACTCCTCCTAGGGATTTCATCGAATCAACACCAAAATTGGATATTGTCATCTAAAAGACCTTGGCAATGATAAATTGTGAAGATCTAGAGTTTTTGTCAAGGGGCGTGTCCGTGGCAGACTGACAAATTTCAGTGCTTCGCCATGGAAGAGGAAGCACTTCTAACTCACGCACATAATGCCCGATCCGGCCGAAAATTCACAGGTTTGATGAGATTCCTCTGCTGAGGATATCTACAAGCCAATACACAGTGCCAGTCATAGCGCCACCAGCTGACAGAAGGATGTTTGACATAGATTGATGATTTTCTCAGGTTTTTAAAATATACATGCAGCCTAAATTATTATTGTCCACTGTTCTCTGTCATCCTAAGGCCACTGGGCAGCGGTGAACCCAGGTACGAGGTCCATTTCATCACTGTTTGCAGCTTTAATTATTATTAATATTTGTTATTCTTTATTATTTAGTTAATTGATTTTTGGTTCAATCAGTTAAAATTAAATTCAATCAATTAAAAAATGATTTATTTCATATATAAATATATAATATATATATATATATATATATATATATATATATATATATATATATATATGTATGTATGTATGTATGTATGTGTGTGTATATATATATATATATATATATATATATATATATATATATTTTTTTTTTTTTTTTATTCATTTTTTTGTGTATTAGCTATTTTTAACAAGCACCACTTTGGATTGTAATAATGAAAATGAATTATTTACCTGTAATAAAAGTCTGTCTGTTTGTTTGTTTGTTCAGCTTTATCTATTTATCCATCCATCCATTTATCCATCTTTGTCCATTCGTATAGTCATTCGTTCATTTTCCTTCAGGATTAGTTCCTTTATTATTCAGGTTGTCGCCACAACTTATCCAGCAAATGTTTTGCACAGCAAATGCCCTTCTATCTGCAACCCACTACTTGGAAACATCCACACATCCCCATTCACACACATACACAAAGGACAATTTAGCTTACCCAATTCTCCTACAGTATAGCGCTTGTCTTTGGACTGTGGGGGAAACATGCCCACACGAGCACATGGGAAACATGCAAATCGTGAGGCAACATCGCTACCCTCTGCGCCACTGTGCTGTCCCATTCTTACAGTAGTCCATGTTAATAAATACATTAACTAATAAAACCTTTTTGTAAAGTGTGATTGAAAAGGTCACCGCATTTTCATAATCAAGATGTACAAACATTTTTTTTTCTCTCCATTTTGTCTGGAACTGCACATAAACAAACAAAAAAAAAAGATAAAATCTAATTCCAGCCTTTCTGTAATATCATATTTAGATCCAAAACGAAAACTGAAAATGAATTGGGTAGCAGATGATGTTTCATGTCTGTCATTCTTATTGGGAAAATAAGCCCTCAAACAATGCGGTGAGAGCCAGAAAGTGAGCTTGATCTCCAGCGTGCGGCTGAAGGTGTTTTCTGTGCTCTTGGCTTGAGCGCTGGCACTTTGGCTCACCAACCTCACATCTCTTTCTGTAGGTGCGTCTTGGCAGCTGTGCATCAGTGCCATTTGCATGGATAATTTGCTGGCAGGCAGTCGGATCACTCTTCGTCCCCTTTACGCTTTCCAGCCAGATCCCAGATGTAGCAATTCCTAAGCAGTAATTTGTTTGGGAAAGGGAGTTAATTAGTCTTGGTCTGCAAGTCATGTTGCCCTTGTGTGTCATTTGTTTATCTCTGTGCGTCTGTGTGTGTTTGGATGCTGCAACCACCACTGGGGAGGAAAAAAAAAAGTATGAGGCAAAGTCTTGAATGCTCCAAGAAAGTCCCAAAGTTTATTTATTTATTTTGACCGCTGCTACAAGTGTTTACCCTGGGAATTATTTTTAATGATCGTATGTTTAGATTTGGAGATCGAAACAGAGGTAAACATAGCCTTTGGGCTGTGTATTAAGTACGTTTACACCTGTGCTAGCAGATATGCAGGGAATTGGAGAAACCTTTAATTATGTTCCAAAGGGTATTGAAATGTAGCTCGTGAAACGTTTATTATATCTAAGGACAAAAATCATCGGGTACTTTTAAAGCAGACTTTGTGACAAGTATTTTTTTTATTTATTGTTATATTACATTGTATTGTATTATATTATATTATATTATATTATATTATATTATATTATATATTTAGTAAGAAGGTTGCTGGTTTTGAGCCTCGGCTGGGTCAGTTGGCATTTCTATGTGGAGTTTGCATGTTCTCCTCATGTCCGGGTGCTCCAGTTTCCCCCACAGTCCAAATACATGCAATATAGGTGAATTGAATAAGCCAAATTGGTCATAGTGTATGAGTGTGTGAATGCAGGAGTGTGTGGGGGCTTCCAAGTGTTGAGTTGTGGTTGAAAGGGCATCTATTGCATAAAACATATGTTGGATAAGTTGGTGGTTTATTTCACTGTGGCGACCACTGATTAATAAAGGGATTAAGCCGTAAAGAACATGAATGAATATTTTATTAATTTATTATGATATACCAGGTAATTAGACAACATTTAAAATGCAAGATAATTTATTTATTTATTTGTTTGTTTGTTTGTTGATTGTTTTCCCCAGACATTTAGCCTCTTTATAAAATTAAATTAAACACTTAAGTGTCTGTCTGTTGTTTTTATTTCAAGTTTATTTTTAGTTTTAGTTTAATATATTTATTGATTATTTCATATATTTAAATTTATTAAGTTTTTTTAATATAATACAAACTAACAAATTGACTATAATCAGAGGCACACCTATAAATTTATTTATTTGTTTCATCCATCCATCCATCCATCCATCCATCCATCCCTCTAATCATCATTTCATCTATCATTCCATCCATCCATCCATCCATCCATCCATTTGTCTATCTATCCATCCATTCATCCATCCATCCATCCATCCACAAACCAACCATCCATCCATCCATCCATCCATCCATCAACTAACCAACCAACCAACCATTCATCCATCATACATCCATTCATCCATCCTTCCTTCTATTCCTCCATCCATCTGTCCATCCATCCATCCACCAATTAACCAACCATCCATCCATCCATCCATCCATCAACTAACCAACCAACCATTCATCCATCATACATCCATCATCCAACCATCCATCCCCATCCATCCATTCATTCATCCTTCCTTCTATTCCTCCATCCATCTGTCCATCCATCCACCAATTAACCAACCATCCATCCATCATCCATCCATCCATCCATCCATCCTTTCTTCCTTGCATCCATCCATCCATCATCCATCCACCATCCAACCATCCATTCACCCATGTATTTATCTATTCATCTATCAATTCATCCATCCATCCATCCATCTATCCACCAGCCAAACATTCAACCATCCATCCATCCGTCCGTCCATCTATCATCCAACCATCCATCCATCCATCCATCCATCCTTCCTTCCTTCCTTTCATTCATCCACCAACCAACCAACCAACCGTCCATCAATCCATCCATCCATTCACCAACTAATCAATCGTCAGTCCATCCATCCATCCATCCATCCATCCATGCTTCCTTCCTTTCTTCCTTCCTTCCTTCCTTCCATTCATCCACCAACCAACCAATCGTCCATCCATCCATCCATTTAAAGAGATACTGCAGTTCAACCAAAAATAAAAACTTACTATTTACTTACCTTCAAGTGAGTTTCTTTCTTCAGTTGAACAGAAAGATATTTTAAAGAATGCTGAAAACTGATAGACATGGACATCCAAAGTAGGAAAACAAACACTATGCACCATGTCATGATTTTGCCAAGTACGATGCAATCCTGGATTAACATCTATGTTGATCCTAAAACAACATTTTTGTTCAAAAATGTAATCCATATCTATTTCCTCCCCTAAACCCAGCCATAACTATAAATTATTTGAAAAATCAGAGGGTAATAATAGATGAATAACAATTATGTAGAAGTGCATAAACCTAACCGTATAAGCCTAGCATTAACTGTAAACATATGCCTTAATTCTGATTGGCTGATTGGAAAGTTGTTCCAGGATCAACATGGATGTTAATCCAAGAACATGTTCTACTTGATGAAATCAGGTTGGCGACACTATGATTGTTAGTGGTTACAGGTTTTCAGCTTAAGATAACTTATATTTTAAAATAACTTAAAATAACTCAACCCTAACAGAAAAAAAATCAAACCATAAAAGTAAAACCATGAATTAGTTTCAAGAAATTTAATAAAACCATAAATAATAAATTTACAAACACAGCAGATCCCAAAAATCCCAAAAGTCTGCAGATCCTCATCCTGATTCTCAAAATGAAGCATTTAAGAACAGAACTTCAGATTTTAAGCATGTGAAGATTCTAAAATGCACAAATGGAGCTGTTGTTTTGATGAAGTATGTGTATGTTAGCAGGTTAACCAACGGCCAGCTGTCTCAGAAAAGTGATTCAGTTGGTATGAGTAGATTATGGGCCTGGACTGAGCGTCGACCTTCAGCCGTTTGCAGCTCAGCGTGAGTGTGCATTAACTGCGAGGATATGAGAGCGTCGTCTCTCTGAGAAGCCAGATGTATTTGCATCTTAAAACACAATAGTGACGGTGCATGCATAATGATGCTGAGCAGATGGAGATGAGCTTCTGTGCTTTGGGAGATCACACTTTTTTTTTTTTTACAAAAACATAGGAAATGTCAGATCATAATAAATAAACTTAGAAATTGTGACCGAGCTATATAGAAAAAACATACATCCAGACTTTGATCCGGGCAGCGATACTGTGTTAAACAATGGACTGCACCAAATTACAATCTGTACCCCCTTGTGAATAGCAAGTGTGCTTAAGTATGGTTTTGTAAAGGTTGTTACATGCAGATAATGTACTTTAAAATAAAAGTTTTAAGAGTGATAAATGTAGCATTTTTGTAAAATGTAAGGCATTAAAAATATTGCTTGTACTCCAGAGAGATTTATTTACTCATTTAAGTTACGATAACAAATTTATATTTCCTTTTTATCAACTTGATTGAAATGTAGAGATCAGTTTTAACATATTTATGTATTTGCAGCCTGATCTCACAAGGAAACGTAAGTATTTTACGTTTTGTCAGTTTAGTGGCTAATTCGTACGAATTTGTACGAGTTCAGTCGTACAAAAATGTACAATTTTAAAAAGGAGGCGTGGCACCCAACCCCACACCTAAATCCAACCATCATTGGGTGATGAGCAAATCGTACTAAATTGAACGAGTTAGATCGAACAAATTCACACAAATTAGCCATTAAATAAAAAAGTCACAAATTGCCGTAAGATTGCATTGGTATTTAAGTAGAATGAAATGTTTGCTTTATTCTGTGAACTACTACAAAATAACAAAGACGTGCCAAGTGTAATAGCTTAACATTTATTAGTATAGTATAGGTGATTTCAGTCATTTTTAGGTTACTGATTTAAAATTTACACTTAAGTACAATAGTTTTATTAAGTGCACTTAAGTATGTAAATAAACAGTCATCAAAGTGTATTTTATTAAATACATGTATTTATTAAGTACACTTAAGTTTATGTGATTTAAAATGTACACTTAAGTAAAATAGTTTTTTTTTAAATGTGCACTTAAGTATGTAAATACACAGTCATCAAAGTGTACTTTATTAAATACACTTATTTATTAAGTACACTTAAGTTTATGTGATTTAAAACGTACAATTAAGTGAAATAGTTTTTTAAATGTGCACTTAAGTATGTAAATACACAGTCATCAAAGTGTATTTTTTTAAATATGTGTATTTATTAAGTACACTTAAGTAAAATAGTGTTTTTTAAAATGTGCACTTAAGTATGTAAATACACAGTTATCAAAGTGTACTTAAATATGTGTATTTATTAAGTACACTTAATTTATTGTGATTTAAAATGTACACTTAAGTAAAATAGTTTTTAATGTGCACTTAAGTATGTAAATACACTTATTTATTAAGTACACTTAAGTTTATGTAATTTAAAATGTACACTTAAGTAAAATAGTTTTTAAGTGCACTTAGTGCGTAAATAAATCTTTAAAATCTCTATAAACTTCTTTCTAAGAACACATATTTATTAAATATACTTATTTGTACTTAATTAAGTACAATTTAGTGGCTTTTAATGTCTGGGATACCTAACCAACAGTTCAGCTTTCAAAAACTGTACCTTTTAGGATTAAAAAAATGATAAAAGTGCACATTTCATGAAATTAAACCCACTCCTTTTTCACAAGTGCTAAAATAAAACCACTTTAAACTAAAAAACAGACCGCCTGTCTGTGCAGAATAATGCTAGCTTTATAGGATTAGCGCTGCGTGTTGCTAAACCGACGCCATGTTTTCAAGCTAATGCCCCGGTTTAACCTTGCTAGCCCCCTTGAGACCTCATCATCCAGTTCAGCTCCACCCGCCAGGACGTTTCTGTCCTCCAAAACGCTCCCCACGGGGCGTCAGTCGCATCCCACAACCTTCCCCTTCTCCCAGAGGAGCACAGGCTAGCGTCAATGCTACGAAAACTATAGCAAAATGCCCTCCAAGCATAATTACTGTGGATCTCAGT
>NC_141021.1:7937500-7980000 GCF_052040795.2 Danio rerio | reverse complement strand
TTCAGGAATTTCAATACAAAAGGAAAAAATGGCTTTGTTTAGTTTTTGTTACATAATATTGGATTAATATCCCTTTACAGCCATATCCTCTACAGTTTTGTTGTCTGAGTTTGGCGGTCGTTTCAAACTAAAATGGTCCTGTAGTCCACTACAGTGGACATGCTGTAAAATTAAAAATAAAAACTAAATTTAAAAACTCTCAGTTAATTGATTTTTTTTTAACCCAAAGGATGTAGGAAATCACAGAAAAGAAAAAAATAAATAAATAAATAAAAAACAAAAAATTATTTGGGTCTCAGGGGGATATTAAGGTTTTAGTTATTCACAAAATCATTCCGTACAAATCCGCAGATTTTTACCAAAATTCTGTGCAGAAATAGCAAAAGAATGTCACCAGATTCCGCTACTTCAGCAGAGGAGTTCTCGAGTTCTACCTGAGCTCAAACTCTTTAATGGGAACTGTCACTTTTGAAATACCTAGTTAACTATACATAGTACACTCTATTTATATTTTGTGTACTATTTTAAGCATAGTACACTCCTTGTCATGTGCCCTTAATTGAAATTGTATTGTATGCAATTCTTACTTTTACTTGTTTAATCTTTTACTTGTATCATTTACTTGTGTAATTTTATTTACTGTAATTGCTTTTTTTAAATTCTACTTTTTGTATTACTATTATATGTTATGCGCAGACAGACAGACAGACAGACAGACAGACAGACAGATAAGACACGTGTAAATACATTTTCTATATAAATTCCACTGTGTTTCTCTGACTGAAATGTGCTGAACGAGGGCAGACTTCGATACCATGATGGTACCTTAGAAAAAAGTGAATGTGATCTGCTTTACCCATGCAGTGAATCTAAAATGCTTACGCTGAAATACAGATGGTAGATGTGGTAAACCATGTGAAAAGTCATTCGGGCTATGCAGAGACTGCTTTACAGTTGAGCTACTCTCCATTAGCTTGAATTCTGAGCAGTTTAACGTAGACAGAAACAAACGACATATAAGTTTTGTCATCAGTGATAATTGCTGTATGGGAAAAGGAAATTAACGAGCCATGGAGGCTCATTAAGCATTAACTAGGTAATTATATAGAGTGTGCCATAGATTTCCTTTCAAGACTTAAATGCTGTAATTACAATTAAACTTCTGAGATCTTAATGCATCTTGTTGAGTTCAGCTTTATATTGGTTCAGGACACATTTTTTAGGATGAATTTTAATAACCTTGTATACAATGTATTAGCCGCTCTCACATGTCCTTTAAACATATTTAAGTCAGTTTTTTAGCATAGTAAGAATAATCTTACTATGGGTTAACCATAGTACACATAAGCTCACCAACAAATTAAAAATAGTACACATGGGCTAACCAATACACTAACCATAGTAAACATGGGTTAACCAAAGGGCTAACCATAGCACACATGGGCTAACCAATTGACTAACCATAGTACAAATGGGCTAACCAATGAACTCTTTATAGTACACATGGGTTAACCATAACAGCACACTTTGGCTAACCATAGTACAAATTGGCTAACCAATGGATTCATTATAGTACACATGGGCTAACCAATGGACTCATTATAGTACACATGACCTAACCAATGGGCTAACCATGGTAATACACATGAGCTAACCAACAGACTAGTCATAGTACGCATGGGCTAACCAATGGGCTAACCATAGTACATAAGCTAACTAATATTGAAAAAGAGAAGACTGGAAAAAGGTTGCTGGCCTAATGAGTGTTGATTTCGACTGCTACATTCAGAAGCTAGGGTAAGAATTTGGCGTAGACAAAATAAAAGCATGGATTCGTCCTACATTGTCACATTTTGGGACCATTGCAACAAACCAATTGAGTACTGTTGCCGACCATGTTAACACATTCATTACCACACTGAACTCCTCTTATGATGACTAGTTGTGATGTGCAGTCTGCAGCAAACAGACATTCTGTCATATCTGTGATATCAAAACCAAACTTTAGAAGACCCATCAAAGTTTGCATCTTTCGAGAGAGAAAAAAACTGTCCATCTACCAGTGAAAGTTTTACAATATCACCATTTATTTAAACTCTTTCTTCTTTGTGTCTGTCCCTCCTTTGTCTCTTTTAACTTCTAGTCCAGTTGGCATGATTCTCCTCCACATGACTCCCAAATTTCTGAATTATTCATTCAGCCTTCATCAATCATTCCCAGAGCTGAAATCTTTATGTATTAAGAAAAATGAAATTGAATAATTTATTCAAAGACTGAACACAAGCTATTTCCGGAATGGCCTTTACTGGAAGTTAGCTAAAACATATAGGATTAAATGAAATGGTCTGCACAAGTTTATCATCATACAGATATATTTATATTTCAGAGTCTACGTTTTATGTTCAAGCTTTCAGCAAAAAAACCTCGATTTTCTACTGAAGTTTTGCCAATATGGAAACGTCATGAGCTAGAAAGTAGTTTGCAAATATCTAGCGATGATAATTAATCAAAAAAAGGCACAAGAAAGCACACATGATGAGCTCGTTAGAAATAAAATGACAAGTTTGCCTTTTAATAAATCTTTCAGAGCTCTCTAAAATGACTAAAAGAATATCTGAGTGTCTTTGGTGCAAGATAAATTTACTATTTGAATTACATTGTCAGTGTTGACAGAAGAATGGCTTTGCTTGGAAATGTTAGGACATGCTGTGCGATTCTCTACACACACTGCAGATTAATAGGACATCACTCGGGTTCAATGTCACTCTCGTTCAAGGCAACAAACCATGAAATGGACCCTTACTGGCCTTTTTCTGTGCTATTAACCGATAAAGAGTCTAGTTCCAACATGAACTCTGAGCACTGTTTTCATTTCATTCACTGTTGTTTGCTGCCTTGTAGACCAACAGGTAAGACCTATTCAGACATGATGTAAGCTGTTTTTTTATGAGAGAGATTATATACAATATACACACAACGTTGCATAAGTGCTCAGCAACACTTAATTTATATCAGCGATACACATTTAATTAATTTCTTTTATTACAAATCTGAAGTTTCTGCATCATTACTCCTGTCTTTTAATGTCAGATGATCCTTCAGACATCATTCTAATATGCTGTTTTGCTCATATTGTTCGCATCGTTCATTCATTCTGTTACATGCTTGGGGGTGTTGCTCTGTTGTTCCCTCCTCCCCTCTATGTTTCTATTTGCTGTCTCCTGTACTTCTAAAATCTAGGTGTTCCGATTGGTTGGCAGAGTTCTCCCGAGTGGACCAATCAGAAGAGGATGGGTGTTATTTAAACGCTCCAGTGATGACTCAGCCCAGATGAGAGGGGGATCCATGTTGCTTGTTGCTGCTGTGTTTTTGTAACTTTTGGTGCCTATCTTGTGCTCGGGTTCGCTTTAAAGAGAGTTTTTGTGATTTAAAAATACCTAGAGGGAAGTAAAGGGAAGTATGTCACGTGACTTATATTTTACACACACGTAGCAGATTTTTTTGTTATTCCAATAGGTTAGAGGCGGGTGCTACCATATGTATGTTTGTTCCAGTCAGTGCAGTTGAGTAAGGGGCGTGTGACGCTGAAGATGTTTTTTTTCTTATTTACATATTTCTCTTTAGTTATTTAGAGGTGGGGGAGGGATTAGTTAGCTGGTGTTTAATTTGTTTACTTTTTTAATTTAATTTAATTTGTTTGTTTTTGTTTACTTTTTGCATTTATTGTACATATTTGTAAATATACTTTGGGTGATTTAAATATTCCCTTCTTTATCTTTATTGTAATAAAGCGAACCAGTTATTTTTGCCACGTCGTTTGTCTGTGTTGATTCATAGCAGTTAATATCTCAGAGGAATTCTTAAAATATTGGGTTGTCATAATTATGTTAAGCCCTTTTTCATCCTCCGAGCCACACGGGGCGTAACATAATTTGGGGGCTCGTCCGGGATCCTTCCTTTTGTGTAGAGGAAGCCCGGATACTTTTGATAGCCTGTATTTTTCCCTGGGAGTAGCTGCTGTGACCCAACACAAACTTTGTGGAAATATTGATGATAGGTGAGGTGTTACAAGTTTGATATTCCTGTGTAGTTGGTTGTTAACGTTAAGCTCGCAATGTCTTCATTGGTGCTTCAGTTTATTGAGAATCCATCATTGGATCTCATCGATAAATTTCGTAACACATTCATTAAGCACTTACTTGAAATTAGTCATCAAAATAACATTTAGTTGCTGAATATTTCCATATATAATCCTTCTTGTGTTTACATACATGCGCTGTAGACTAAAAACCATGGTATGTAAGACTTTTTCTTACTGTGCACCTAAATTATGGAATGCATTACCCATACTCATCAGGAAGGCTGTTTCTTTGTATAGTATTGCCTGACTAATATTAATAAACTGCACATGGATCCTCAACTCCATTGTCCAGTTTTAAACTTTACACATTTACACTCACCGGCCACTTTATTAGGTACATGTCCAACTGCTCGTTAATGCAAATTTCTAATCAGCCAATCACGTGGCAACAACTCAATACATTTAGCCAAGTAAAGCCATGGTTAAGCCATGATCTGCTGCAGTTCAAACAGAGCATCAGAATGAGAAAGAAAAGTGATTTAAGAGACTTTGAATGAGGCATGGTTGTTGGTGCTAGACGGGCTGATCCCAGTATTTCAGAAACTGCTGATCTACTGTGATTTTCATGCACAACCATCTCCAGGGTTTACAGAAAATGGTCCCGAAAAATACAAATATTCAGTGAGCGGCAGTTCTGTGGGTGTAAACGCCTTGTTGATGGCAGAAGTCAGAGGAGAATGGCCAGACTGGTACAAGCTCAAATAACCACTCGTTACAACCTAAGTATGCAAAAGAGCATCTCTGAAAGCACAACACGTCCAACCTTGAGGCAGATGGGCTACAGCAACAAAAGACCACACAGAGTGCCACATTTGTCAGCTAAGAACAGGAAAATGAGGCTACACTTGGCAAAGGCTCACCAAAATTGGAAAAACATTGCCTCGTCTGATGAATCTTGATTTCTGCTGCGACTTTCAGATGGTAGGGTCAAAATTTGGCATCAACAACATCCTGCCTTGTATCAATGGTTCAGGCTGGTGGTGGTGATGTAATAGTGTGGGGGAAGTTTTCTTGCCACACTTTGAGCCCATTAGTACCAATTGAGCATCGTGTCAACACCACAGCATACATAAGTTTTGTTGTCATCATTGTTTTTACTGTTGTTATTATTGTTGTTGCTGACCAAGTCCATCTCTTCATAACCACAGTTTACCCGTCTTCTGATGGTTACTTCAAGCAGGATAACGCACCATGTCATAAAGCATGAATCATCTCAGACTGGTTTCTTGAACATGACAATGAGTTCACTGTACTCAAATGGCCTCCACAGTCACCAGAACTCAATCCAATAGAGCACCTTTGGGATGTGGTGGAACAGGAAATTGGCATAATGGATGTGCAGTCAAAAAATCTGCTGCAACTGCATGATGCTATCATGTCAACATGGACCAAAATCTCTGAGAAATATTTCCAGTGCCTTGTTGAATCTTTGCCACGAAGGGTTAAGGCAGTTCTTAAGGCAAAAGGGGGTTCAACTCGGTACTAGTAAGTTGTGCCTAATAAACTATTATTATTATTTTTACTATTAAAATAATAAATAGTAAATTTATACTATTATTTTTTTCTATTTTTGTTTGTTTTTAAACCAAAATAAATATGTAGGAAACATTGTTATAAATGTTCTTTATATATTGAACATAACTTAGTAAAGTATAAAAAAGTCACATTATATATTCATAATTGTATTTAATTATAATAATAAATTAACTGCCATATTCAAGCATAACAACCAAAAACTGCTATATTTACTCATAATTGTGCCTAAATATTGCAACTTAATTACCAAGCTGGAACTCATTTGCCACATATTTCCATACGCATATAAAATTGTGCTTAAATATTGTAACTTAATTACCAAAGTAAGACTTAGCTGCCAGCAATAAAAAAGTTCTATTAAAACTTGGCTCAGAAATCTGCTTCTGACACTTTTGCATAAAGGTAAACCATTCAAAGAAGCCCTTTTTTTTTTGCCTCCATACAATCTCCAGCCAACATTTGAAGGAGATCTCTTTCTCCTGGAGCCAGTGTAGTTTCCTCTGAGAGCTCCACAGACACCCATCAGCAAAGCCCGAGGGAAGAAAACAATTAGCATCTCTAATTAGTGTACTAAATCACATTTCAGCATGCTTTCCATTGATGTGACGGACTGAGGCTGAATTACCAGAGGCTTTAGCTGAATGCCCACCTATAAAAGAATTTACTGCAGAGCGAGCGCCAGCGCTTGGCAGACACAGTGTGTAAATAAATCTCTGCGAATGGCCAAGATTTTTTTTCTTAGCCCTATTAAACCTCTCGAGGGCACATCATTCTAAGGTTTCAGCCCTCTTCAGTACTTAAGCACCTTACAGCAGTTCATTACAGAGCATTGATCAGTCAATAATATCCAGTCGACTCAATGAAGCTAGCAATACTGCCAACAGTCTGGATCCAAATTTCAATGGTAAAAGAATCAGCGCATTCATTTATGTTTATTTTCTTGGTCTTGACAGTAGGAACATTATTGCCAGAAATCAATGTCAGTGGCTCTTCAAAACCTCCATGCATTGAGAAACAAGGCTAAAACTGCATTGGTAAAAATAAGCTAGCAAGCGAGCCTCTTGTCACCAGAAAAAGAAGCGGTGCTGTGTTTTATTAAACAGATAAGCGGAGGAGTGAAATGAAATTGACTGAGCAAAAGCCTGTTTTCTGAGCTAAAGAGAGTGAGCGGATCTCCTGTGACAATATACCTGTGTGAGAGCGACAAAAGAAATATTAGCATCTCAGGAAAGATAACCCTTATTTTGAACAAGTGTGAAAATGAAAAACACATGCTTGTCATGCTAGGTTTCATTTCAGAACAGCAGTCGTAAACTGATAAGATGGTATTTTTAGAAGGGTAAAGTGAAAAAGTAAATAAATAATAATAATAATAATGGCGTCACTGTGGCACAGTGGGTAGCACGATCGCCTCACAGCAAGAAGGTCGCTGGTTCGAGCCTTGGCTGGGTCAGTTGGCATTTCTGTGTGGAGTTTGCATGTTCTTCTCGTGTTCGTGTAGGTTTTCTCCAGTTTTTCCCCCACAGTTCAAAGGCATGCAAAACAGGTGAATTGAATAAGCTAAAGTGAATGTGTGTGAATACATGAGCGTGTGGGTGTTTCCCAATGTTGGGTTGCAGCTGGAAGGGCATTCGCTGTGTAAAACTTATGCTGGATAAGTTGGCGGTTCATTCCGCTGTGGTGACCCCTGATAAATAAAGGGACTAAGCCGAAAAGAAATTGAATAAATTAATGAATAATAATAATAATGATAATAATAATAAAATATTAAGATGAAGAAGATTATTTTTATTATTAGTAGTAGCAGTAGTAGTAATAGTATTGCAAATAAAAATTAGTATAAGAATAATTAGTATTGCAAGAAAGTGGCACAGTAGGTAGTGCTGTCACCTCACAGCAAGAAGGTCACTGGGTTGCTGGTTCGAGCCTCGGCTCAGTTGGCGTTTCTGTGTGGAGTTTGCATATTCTCCCTGCGTTCACGTGGGTTTCCTATGAGTACTTCGGTTTCCCCCACCGTCCAAAGAGTGCGGTACGAGATGATTGTAGGCTAAATTGTCTGTAGTGTATAAGTGTGTGTGTGTGTGTGTGTGTGTGTGTGTGTGTGTGTGTATGTTTCCCAGAGGGCATCCGCTGCCTAAAAATGTGCTGGATAAGTTGGCGGTTCATTCCGCTGTGGCGAACCCGGATTAATAAAGGGACTAAGTCGACAAGAAAATTAATAAATGAATAATAATAATAATATTAATGTTTTTTTTATGGTCAAAAAATATGCATATGGCAAAAATGACCACAATAGTATCTGTGGAAATTATTATATTAAGCAGATTAAAACATTATACATCATCTCGAAATCCATATTATTGTTTTACATCGTCAAAGACTATACCTGTCAGAAAATTTTATTTAATTAATAATTTTTTCTACCTTTCTTCTTTTTAATTTAATTTAATTTAATTTAATTTAAAAAAAGTAATTTAAAATTAAATTAAAACATGTAAATTAAATTAAATTAAATTACTTGAGATGATGATGATGATCAATATTAGAAAAAAAATTATATTAATGATGTTGGTTTTAGAGTTACCATAATTTATAAAAAAAAAAATAATAATAATAATAATAATGTTAATAAATAAAACTACTTAAAAACAATGTTTTATGGTTAATCTCTAAGCCAGCACCTTTAAGGTTAATTTATGGTAACATAATTTGTTGTTGTAGTTACTATATGTTAATAAAGCACTAAGATAAAAATAGCTATTTCAGTGTGGTCTTTGTTTAAATTAAATAAAGTTCTGTTGAAGCATGTGGTCTTGGTTTCACTACCATTGCTAACTCATTCTGATATACTAATGAATAATAAAACACTTACAAATGTAAATAAGACGCTGATTAACAGGCAAGGTTTCGTACAAAAAAAGGCTGCTGTTGATGCCAGAAGACCATTAAGATCTCTATCGACACTCTTTCACATGTACTGCTGGAATGAAGAAAGGTAACGGACTCTCTTTGTGGCTCAGCCTGAACCTGCCAGCCGATAAACAAAAGCTGCGGAGGTTCCCTCTGTCTCCACACAGATGACTAACCATGTGGGTGAAAACCTCCGTCATCCATTCTCACGGCAGAGGTCCCGATTCAGAAGACAATAGCAATTTAAAGATAGCATCTTCACAAGGAATACGAGCGCGCTAACAAGAGCGATGTCCTCTAAAACATAAACTACATCAGCGTCAGGCCTCGGTTCACCAGCCCGAGAGGAACAAACACACATTCAGACACTGCCGATGCTGCCGTGTGATGCTTGATGGTGCGCTCTTATATCAAGTGCTGCTGTTTCAGGCTCAAAAGGTCAGTTTGTTTGCTGCTGTGTGTGTGTGCGTGTGTTTTAGAAGCTACATGTGTACTTGTATGACTGAGAATCAGACAGAGTTTCCCCGCTTTTCTTTATTAAGATACAGAAGAAAGATCTATCCATCCATCCATCCATCCATTTATTTTTGTTTATATTGTTCTGTCATTCTGTCTTTCATTCTCTCCACATATATATATATATATATATATCCATACATAATTTTCTATCTGTTTATTTCTGCTTATCCCTTGCTTTGTCCTTCTGTCTATTCATCCATCCATTCGTTTATATATTATATCATTCTGTCTCTCCATCTTTTTGTCTCTCACTGTCTCTGCCCATTTTTTATGCATTTATTAACTTATTCGCATTCTTTTGGCTCATGACCTGATTTATCAGGTCACCACGGTAGAATGAACCACCAATTACTCTGTCATATGTTTTTATGCAGCTGATGCTAATTTGATTAAATGTACGTGTTATTTATGTCTGTCTAAAACTAGTAATATATTATATTTAAATGGAATAATGTACATTTTTAATACCGTTTTAGGAACTAAAATTAAGTGAAAGCTATTCTTGAGATGTGTTTAATGTTTTTATACAATAATAAATTCCTAAATATATATTAGGAATATTAATATATATAGGAAGCACAGTAGTTTTCAACATTATTAATAATGTACACTCACCGGCCACTTTATTAGATACACCTCCAACTGCTTGTCAACGCAAATTTTTAATCAGCCAATCACATGGCAGCAACTCAATACATTTAGGCATGTAGACATGGTTAGGATGATTAGCTGCTCTTCAAAGCGAGCATCAGAATGGGGAAGAAAGTTGATTTAAGTCACATGAGTATTTCAGAAACTGCAGATCTACTGGGATTTTCACGCACAACCATCTTTAGGGTTTACAGAGAATGTTCCATTAAAGAGAAAATGTCCAGTGAGCGGCATTTCTGTGCGCGTAAATGCCTTGTTGATGCCAGAGGTCAGAGGAGAATGGTTCCAGCTGATAGAAAGGCAACAGCGACTCAAATAACTCATTATGACCGAGGACTGCAGAAGAGCATCTTTGAATAAACAACACATCGAACCTGGAGGCAGATGAGCTACAGCAGTAGAAGACCACACCGGGTGCCACTCCTGTCAGCTAAGAAAACAGAAAACTGAGGCTACAACTTGCACAGACGCACCAAAATTGGACAATTGAAGATTGGAAAAACGTTGCCTGATCTGACGAGTCTCAATTCCTGCTGCGACATTTGGATGGTAGGGTCAGAATTTGGCGTCAACAACATGAAAGCATGAATTCAACCTGCCTTGTATCAGTGGTTCAGGCTGGTGTTGGTGGTGTAATAGTGTGGGAATATTTTCTCGGCACATTTTGGGCCCATTAGTAACAATTGAGCATCATGTCAACACCACAGCCTACCTGAGCATTGTTGCTGACCATGTCCATCCCTTTATGACCACAGTGTACCCATCTTCTGATGACTACTTCCAGCAGAATAACACACCATGTCATAAAGCGTGAATCATCTCAGACTGGTTTCTTGAACATGACAATGAGTTCACTGTACTCAAATGGCCTCCACAGTCACCAGAACTCAATCCAGTAGAGCACCTTTGGGATGTAGTGAAACAGGAGATTCATATCATAGATGTGCAGCCGACAAATCAGCAGCAACTGCATGATGCTATCATGTCAATATGGATAAAAATCTCTGAGAAATATTTCCAGTACCTTGTTACCTCTATGCCACAAAAAGGATTAAGGTAGTTTTTACCGCAAAAGGGGGTTTAACTTGGTACTAGTAAGGTGTGCCTAATAAAGTGGCCGGTGAGTGTATGCACCAAATTTGCATCAGGATAAGGATCAGAATGTAATAAATATTGGAGCAACTATCCTGCAAATTCAAATTTGCCGTCAACATAATAAATATTTTTTTTAAAATACAATTAAATATAAAAGTTTTATTATTATTATTATTATTATTATTATTATTATTATTATTATTATTATTATTATTATTATTATTATTCTTTACAGCATCACTGTTTTACTATATTTTTGATCTAACACTGTAAAAATGCTGGGTTTTACACAATTCTTTCATGTTGTCCCAACACAAACCAATTAAGTTAACCCTTTTTACAAATTTAAGTGGATATATTAATTCATTCATTCATTCATTTTCTTTTCTGCCCTTTATTTTCTTTTCGTCCCTTTATTAATCTGGGGTCGGCACAGCGGAATGAACCGCCAACTTATCCGGCATATGTTTTACGCAGCGGAGGCCTTTTCAGCTGCAACCTATCACTGGGAAACACCCATACACTCCCATCCACACACATACACTATGGACAATTTAGCTACCAAATTCACCTACAGCACATGCCTTTTGACTTGTGGGGGAAACCAGAGCACCAGGAGGAAACCCACGCGAGCACAGGAAGAACATGCAAACTCCACACAGAAATGCCATGTGACCCAGCCAGACATTAAAACAATTAGGTTGTCCCAAAAACAACGTAAAAATTGTAGTTTCAACTCTTTTTATTCAGTAGTTTAAACAAGCAGCAAAAGTCTTTTTTTTTTAGTAATAACTCTCTCAACAGTAATTTAAATGAAGAATATACTTAAATTCTGTCCACTTTTCAAAATGTAAAATCAAATGAAAAATGCTGACACTTCTAGGTTTACAATATGAGACTATGATTGGCGCCCACAACCATGGGCAGCATGTACCGACAAAATAGACAAGTTTAAGAAAAGAGTCTGTACACAAGTAAACACATGAGGGAGGATAAAAGCACAAAAAGCCAAGAAAGGCAAGAGAAACAGATGGAAATTCAAACAGAAAAGAAAGAGAGCAGTGCAGAGATAGAACAGAGACAACAAAAGATTCTGTTCAATATCAAGCTATGTATTCATATCTATTCGGAGTCCACATGCACTTTAAGGTAAAGCCTGAGGTTTAGCCGCTCTGTTTTTTCAAACCAATGAGTGCATCAGTTGGCTTTGGCCCATGATACAGGTTGAGATCAGACACGGATACTCTCAAATCTGCTCTGCGTCTCAAAGGAGAGCTGAAAAGAGCCGAATCAAAAGAAGCATCAGAATAGAAGTCTGGGAGAACAGGATCAAACACACAGGCGCTGAACAAATGGAGGAGGCTGTTGCCGTTTGACCAGCCTGAAAGGTGCACTTCACCCGCTTCAAGTCACAAACACACACACGCACACATACACACATGTACCTACACAATTCTCAAGGCATCATTAAAAGAAAGACTTTTACTGAATCCTGAAGCACAGTGTATTTGGGGAATTTCAGTGAGTCAGAGATTTTATTTACACTGTTTCTGAAAGCTGTTTTCCTTCCTCTCGCATTTCTTTTTGATTTTTGTCCATCATCCTTTTACTATTGTCCAAAACCCTCTTTGTCTTTGTGTTTTGCAGTCTGTGTTGTTATTTAAATAGGCCAGATATATCAGTAGCTTCCCGATGGCTATTTGAAAAGTCAGAAGTAGTCACATGACCTGAAAGATAAATAAATATGAAAGAGTGAAGGCACAGTAGGCTAAAGATTAAAATACAGAAGTGCCAGTACAGCCAGTACACTCTGAGCCCTGCATCTTAAAGCTACTGTAATTTTCATGAAACTTACTTTTTTTTTTTTTACTTTTGTTTATTTATTCGTTTTAACATAACGGAACAAACAGATCACCAGAGGCATCACATACAATTATTACATTCTTCTTATACAGTCGTTTTTATAGTACAGGTTACTCTCCCATTAGCCCCCACCCCAACCCGCCAGTAAAAGGTACTGTATTATAAGCATAAACACCAACATAGCTTCCTTCAAGTCCATATGATTCAGTCTTTTACAATCTGTAATGTGCGGTCCAAACAAAATATTTCACATATATAATATACATATATATGTACATATATTGAAAAAAATAAGTAATAATAAAAATAAAAAATATAAATAAGGGGAGGAGGGGGGTTCGCACTCATTGCACAGCATTTCCTAGCAAATTATATATTTTTTGTATTCTTATATATAAACCATTTTGACCAATTTTTATAGCATTTATCCATGTTTAGTCTTAAAGAAAAGGTGAGTTTCTCCATTTCAAACATATTATCTACAATTGTTATCCACTCATCCTTTGTTGGTGGAATCTCTTCCAACCATTTCTTGGTTATTGCTTTTTTACTGGCAACTAACAGTATTTTTTCATGAAACTTTCTGATTGCTCATTACTTCAAAGTTTTCTTGATTCTTCAAGCACTTAAACACAGCATGTCTAGTCCTAAAAAAAAAACCATTGTAAACTCCTAAGGGAACCTGCGGCTTTAAAAGCCATGGCTGAACATCTCTATAGCTCTCCAGTAATGGGGGTTTTGGGTCTGGTCACCATAGCTTACCTTTCCCTGCCCGTAAAGCCACAGAGTGAGTCAAAGGTGGCAAAGAAAGGTGGCCGCACCATTATCTCTTCATCCCTCTGACAGACTCCAGACTCACCATGCGATTATATTGTCCTGACCTTTATAAAACTACAGTAACTGGCACAGGCACCGCAGTCCTGGCATGGGCTTCATTGTGTGCATTCTGTGCCATTGGCAGGAAATGGAAAAGTGTACCAGTCATTTGATAATTTGTCTCGTCTCAAGCTGAGCGAGACTTTCGGGTTTTCTAATGGACAGTCGTGCTGGAATACACGACGTAGGTTCATACTGGGTGGTGTAAGATGGAAAGCTGCTGTCGTGGGGTGAAAACCAACTGGCGAGTGCATCTGTGTCAATGCTGCAGGCAGTTTGCAATGAGATTTTCCGACAAACAGAACATCTAGTGATCTCACAGCTGTCCCAAAAACTCTTTTATGTACAATGCTTGAGCTATCGACCTTAAAAATAAAAGTGCCTACAACTATATCTCTGCAGCGACAATGCAAACGTTTTTGCTTGCCTAATTCACTTATAGCGCATGTGTTTTGACTGTGGGGAAAACGGGAGCACCCGCAGGATACCCACACGAACACGAGGAGAACATGCAAACTCCACTCAGAAATGCCTACTGAGCCAGGTGAGGCTCAAACCAACCACCTTCTTGCTGTGAGGTGACATCGCTACCCACTGTGCCACTGCGCCATCCAGTTATATTCATATTTATGAAAATATTCATATTTATTTTATTTATTTATTCATTTAATTAATTGTCACCAAAATTAGGTTATTGGGCTTGCTTATATTTATATCACACACACACACACACACACACACATGCATGCAACTTTTACTCATGTTGCCTCGTGTTTTATATTCTTAAAATAGTTGTCGAATTCTTAAAATAATACTAATATTTAAGGCAAGTCATGTTTATTTACATAGCAAATTTCATACACAAACATACACATTGTAATTCAAGGTGATTTACATCCGTAAACAAGAATAAGTGAAGTTTCACACACTAATTTCAAGAGGAGCATGTGATATGATTGATCGCAGCTGGTCTCTCATCTGTAATCATTAGCAAGCCAATCAGATCATTCCAAACTCACTATAAATAGCCCGACTAGCATTACTCCCTCATGTTCGTTTTTTGAAGAATCCCCCCATCAACCCCATCTCCTCCTTTCCTCCTTTACCAGGGGTAGCTCTCGAGAACTTTCTGATCTCAGGGTTTTCTCCCTGGACAGCATGGCAAACCTGCTTTTATTATCAAGTAGTATCTAAGTGTGATCTCTTGAAAAGAAACGAGAATACAAAAATAAAAACAACAAAGAATAAAAGTGATTGAAAACAGATAAAAACAGATTGAAATATGTTAAAACAGGTTAAAAAGGAATGAGAAAAAAGAAAGACAGAATATATGATCTTTCAGATGAAGCACAGTGCTCATTCAGTAAAGGCACAGCTAAACAGATGAGTTTTCAGTCTTGATTTGGATGTACCTAATGTTGGAGCACATCTGATCATTTCTGGAAGCTGAATCCAGCAGCGGGGGACGCAGTAGCTGAAGGCAGATTCACCCTGCTTTAACTGAACTCTTGGCATTTCTAATTTACTTGATCCTAATGATCTTAGAGACCTGTTAGGTTTTAGGGTTGAGTCAATAGACGATCATCCATCGCCAATTGACCGATAGACAAAATGATGCTGAGCCGGCATCGCGACCCTCTGCCTCCACCAGCAGCAACCTGCTCACGAAAAATACACACTCAGGCTTCGTTCACACTAATACATCTTAATCTTAAAATGGCATTTTAGAACAAAAACGATCCACGACCACACTAATGTTTCACCTAGCATTTCTGAACAGCCCTCCTTCCACACTATACCTTTGAAAACGCACATCAGGTGACCATACACACACACACACACACACACACACTTTGGCATGCACTGCAGTGTCTGTGCTCCAGCAGTCAGCCCAGAGAGCAATCCATGTCGGATAGTTTATCAAGGATGTACCGCTGGATGGCGACTCACTATAGTTCAGTTCATCTTATCTCTGTCTAGCAACTTTTCTGTCTCTTCTACTACTACTACTAATAATAATAATAATAATCATAATAATAATAATAACAACAACAACAACAACAACAAAATATGTAACATACGGATGGTGACAACAGAGGTGAGGATCCAATTGCAGAGTCTTTATTACGCAAGGAATGGTCAGACATGCAAAGGTCTAACACATGAGCAAACAGAATCAAAGAGGGCAATCCAAAAGAGTAGTCAAAACCAGGCAAGAGATCTGTACAGGCGGCTGACATCAAAAATCAACAAGCAAAGCAAAGCAAAGAATCAAAACACAGCAAGGCAAGGAGAAACACTCCGTAATGCTTCAGGTACAAGACTCAGATCAGGGAAAACCGGAACAGAGTGTGTGAGGTGCATGACAGTATTTGTAGTCCATTTGGTGGCAGATTTGTAGTTCTCCAGCTATTCGCAGTAACTAGATCACTGGTGATTGTATCAATATAGAAAAATGAAAACCTAAAACTTTATGAAATTAAAATAATAATGATAATAATAGATCAAATATATATTAAAAACAAATTAAATTAGCTTTAAACGCACTAAAAAAACGGACTGAAAACATTGGCAGGGTCAGTTTAATTTGTATTATTTTATAGTTACTTTTTAATCAAGACGATCGAAAAAGTGTGCGAAGTTGTCCATGAACAAGCATCTACGAAGTATGTTTGAAATGTAAAATGCTATTTTAGTTTTCCAAGCTAATAATTCCAGGTCGAACTGCTTGTAAAATTTACCACCGATGTCTGCAAAAATAGTCCCTTCAATATATCTTCTTCAATCTATTTGGCCTTCATCCAAGGTGATTACACCACCCCCCCCAAAAAAATCCTGTAGCGAGCGACACTGAATCAAATCAGTAAATTATCTGAAGTGTAAAGAACACACGCCATAAGACCTGCTAATCAAAACATCTGTATTTCAGTGCAGCTCATCACCTGCTTCCACAGCAAAGGCTCATTCCCTTGGTACTGAGAGGCCATATTAAAGGGCACGTCAGTTAACCTGTCCACTGGATTGTGTAAGAGCACATCTGAAAATCCCAGTGAGTGTAGTACAGGCCATAGAGGTCAACCTGGAGATGACAGCTGAGGAGAGAGGAGGGTGAAAGAGCAACAGTATGACAGACAGCACTAAATTACTGGGTCTTGATGGACTTCACAGAGCACAGGAGCAGTTCAAGCAATGGACAGATGACATGTCGAACACGACAAAGAAAACGGATCTCATCATGGCCAAAGATTGATTAAAAGAAATCAATTTTAAACAAGATGCTCAAAGATTTGTTAAGCATTTGGGTTTTTGAAGATGTACAAAGCTCGATAAAATTAAAACGCTTGCTTAAGGTAGGGCTGTGCAATTAATCAAAATCGAATCACAATTGCGATTAGCTAATTGCGATATGAAATATATATGTGTTATTTAGGCCCAATCCCACTTCTATTTTTGTAAACGAAACAAAACAAGGGGCGAAGCAGTGGCGCAGTAGGTAGTGCTGTCGCCTCACAGCAAGAAGGTCGCTGGGTTGCTGGTTCTAGCCTCGGTTCAGTTGACATTTCTTTGTGGAGTTTGCATGTTCTCCCTGCCTTCGCGTGGGTTTCCTCCGATTGCTCTGGTTTGCCCCACAGGGCATGCGGTACAGGTGAATTTGGTAGGCTAAATTGTCCTCAGTGTATGAGTGTGTGTTTGAATGTGTGTGTGGACGTTTCCCAGAGATGGGTTGCGGCTGGAAGGGCATCCGCTGCGTAAAAAAAAAAAAAACTTGCTGGATAATTTGGTGGTTTATTCCGCTGTGGCGACCCCGGATTAATAAAGGCACTAAGCCGACAAGAAAATTAATGAATGAAACAAAATGAGGGATAGGGGTAAGGGGTAAGGGTAAGGGCTAAGACAGGGGTCACCAATCCTGATCCAACTTGCCTCAACACACCTGCCTGGATGTTTTAAGTATACCAAGTAAGACCTTGATTAGCTTGTTCAGGTGTGTTTGATTACGGTTGGAGCAAAAATCTGCAGGACACCGGCCCTCCAGGAACAAGTTTGGTGACCACTGGGCTAAGGGGTAGAAGAATTTCCCTGTCAGATCTCCAAGTCAGCGATATTTACATCTATCTTGTGGATATTCCCCAGTGGTTGGTGATGGCATAATAGCTTTAAGGTGTCTTCTTTTATATTCAGAGTCGGTTTCTTTGGCTTAGATTAATATTTGCTGGTCAGAAAAACCTATTTGTTCACTTCAGCTATTTATATTTTGACTTTGCATTCACATTTATACTTTAATTGCACTTAACCTGCAAACTAAAAGTAGAAAGTATTTAACCAGTTAAACTCTGTTATTTTGGGATTTCCGTCTGGATTTTGCCTACCCAAATTTAAAAGCTTCCCAAATCCACATGCAGAGGTGTAAATGCAAAAATTTGGTCTCATTTTAAAGAAAATCCTTTGAATTTTCATAAAACATTATTAAAAGTGTTTAAAACAGCTGTATATGTTGTCTGTTATAATAAACACCTAAAAAAAAGAGGTGTTTTTTTATTATTGTTTTTATATAAACTCCAATTTGAAAGTGTGCCTTTTAGGTTCTGTGTGGTCTAGGGTGCTGTAATTAATTTTGGTGGTTCCTTCACATGTCTGTAATCATAGGAAAAAAAGAAAAATCTCTCTACCATAATCTATGCAAAAGTTATAGTATTCCAACTGATGAGAGGTGCTATATAAGCCACAGGGATCGATCATTGTCTCATATTTCACTATTCTTTTGTTTGATCAAACATAATTCACTGTGTTTGGACCACATCAGACATATAAAAGGATTACTTATGCACATCACCTCAAAAACAGAGGAGAATGGCCCTGAAGGGCACAGCATAGGGTGCTAGAATAAGAATGTTAGAACTGTATGAGCACCAACAAGAGCTTTTATTTGAGCTATAACTTGTACATGTGTCATATGAAAAATATGAAAATGAATCAATGTAAAATACCTAGCTCAGGTATCCAAAATACTGTGTATTTAAGTGTAAATGACTTATGTACAGTAGAATAAAATCCAAAGTGATGCATAATATATAGATTTTACACTTTCAAACGAAACAATTCAATTGGGTCTGGTGCAATGCTAGCCCTTTAAATCTTAAAGCGAACGTCGATGACGTCACAGACCCAGTCCGCAGAGTTTGACTGGTTAAAAAGCATGCAACCGTACTGATAGTTATAGGTACCATAGATTGTTATGGATCATGGTGCTACCATTCGGCACAAATCCACGAATTTCTACATAATGGCTGTTCTTTATATGAAGACATTTCTGTAGAAGCACAGCTCAGGCATGTCTGATGGTCATTTAGTAATGCTGTATGCTAGTACACAACATCTATCCAGCTTTTTGGGAAAAACAAAACTGAAATCACACAGCCTATGACTTTGGTCATCAGGAGACAGGGTTTTTTGCCAACCATGGGGGTGTTACCTTAGTGGTGTGACGTCAGTTGAATGTTGATCAGTGAGCAATATTTGTCCAGCTCTCATTATTGCATGTGCATTTGTAGGAGTCTCTTTTATAGATGCAAAACCTACAGGATGACAGTATTCAAATGAATAAGTCAAAGTAAATTACAGTAGGCTTGCAGTTGTTGGTTTACTGGTACAGTATATGCCATGTGTATCACATTAGCTATTATTTAATTTTCCCTGGATTGCTGCACACAATAAAACATCGCACACTTCACCTTTAAACAGATAGCGCTGCACTAAAAAATCCTAAAATGACATTTCCCTACACCTCAGTTCAGTTTTATGTCCCACTGGATCTAGAAACCCATTAGTTACACTTCCGTCCCAGCAGAAAAAGCAATGTCCAGGCCTTCACGCCAATGCTGCACGCTACTGGTCAGCATCCACAACGCACTGGCATACAAACACATGGTACGTCAGTGACCGGCAGCTCCTCGGTCTCTCCCACGCAGCTGATCTGCTCTCCAGCGTGGCAGAAGAGCTCAGAGGCATGAAATTAAACACAAGATGCTGCAGTTTTGATGCCGGGCCAAGTCTGAACGGTAATATAAATCTCTGATCCACAGATGCGGAGGAGGTTACACGGAGCGCAGAGCGTTATGCTTCTTCAACATCTCAAAAGCAAAAGAGTTCTAACTAGATATATTATTTATATTTACAGAAAGAAAAGTACTGAAGGCATTTAGGCTTGTCGTTAAATATACTGGTATTTCTGTTTTTTGTTTGTTTCTTTTTGCATATAATAATAATAATAGTAATAATAACAATAATAGCAATAATATTAATAAATATAATAATAATAATAATGAATATAATAATAATAATAATAATAATAATAATAATAATAATAATAATAATAATAATAATAATGATGATAATAATGAATATAACAACAACAACAACAATAATAATAATAATAATAATAATAATAATGAATATAATAATAATAACAATTAATATAATAATAATAATAATAATAATAATAATAATAATAATGAATACAATAATAATAATAATAATAATAATAATAAACAACAACAACAATAATAATAATAATAATAATAATAACAACAAAAACAACAACAACAATAACAATAACAATAATAATAATAATAATAATAACTACAACAACAACAACATCAACAACAACAAGAACAACAACAACAACAACAACAATAATAATAATAATAATATTAATAATAATTCCTTACATTTATGTTGCATTTTCAGGACACTCAAAGCACTTTACAAATTTTTGGGGGGAATCTCCTCAACCACCAGCAGTGTGCAGTATCCACCTGGATGATGTGACAGGAGCCATATTGTGCTAGACCGCACAACACACGAGTAAAGTGAATATGAGTAGTGATGAGTAATATGGGGATGGTTAGGACAGAGGTCAGTGGGTAACCTGTTTTTATCTGTATTTTTATTTTTTTAAAGGACACAAAATGACCACAGTGAGTCGGTTTATTGTCTCATCCGAAATACGGAGCTCACTGAGTAGTATAGAGTCCCCATCAATGCACTGGGCCATTAGGACCCACACAGACCGCAGGTTGAGCACTACTAACACCACTACTAACACCACTTCTAGCAGTCAACCTAGCTTTCCCATTTGGTCTCCCATCCAGGTACTGACCAGCAGGGTTTAATTTGTGCCGAAACGCGCTTGATCCAGCACCTCATTTTACTGATTGCCCTCCTCAACTGCCCTCCTCCGCCATCCAATTGTTACTTTCTTCTGCGACTTCCCAACACTCTTCGCTTTCATCCACTACAAATCCCCCCACTCTTCACTTTCGTGACACCCCTCCGCCATCCAATGTCCCGCCATCTCACCCCTCGTTTGTTTTTTTTTTTTGTTTGTTTTTTGGTTGTTTGGTTTTATTTGATTGGTTTGTTGTTTTTGGTTGGTTGGTAGGGTGTTTTATTTGTAGTAGTATTTGTAGTGTCGTTTTTTTTGTCAGTTGTTGTTGTTGCTGTTGTTGTTTTTTTTTCAGGGTAGATTTTTTTGGCTGGTTGGTTGGTTAGTTGGTTGGTTGGTGGATTTTTTGGCTAGTTGGTTGGTTGGTTGGTTGGTTGGTTGGTTGGTTGGTTGGTTGGTTGGTTGGTTGGTTGGTTGGTTGGTTGGTTGGTTGGTTGGTTGGTTGGTTGGTTGGTTGGTTGGTTGGTTGGTTGGTTGGTTGGATTTTTTGGCTGGTTGGTTGGTTGGTTGGTTGGTTGGTTGGTTGGTTGGTTGGTTGGTTGGATTTTTTGGCTGGTTGGTTGGTTGGTTGGTTGTTTGGTTGGTTGGATTTTCTGGCTGGCTAGTTGGTTGGTTGGTTGGATTTTTTAGCTGGTTGGTTGGTTGGTTGGTTGTTTGGTTGGTTAGATTTTTTGGCTGGTTGGTTGGTTGGTGTTTTTTGTTGTTGGTGTAATTGGTTGGTTTAATCATAATATTGTCTTAATCATATTAAAGTTGGATCATTGGTGTCTATGTAAACATAGCTACAGTCATTTACTCATATGATTTAAAAAAAAAAAACATGTTAGGAGAAAAAAGTAAACGCATAAACAGTATCATTTAAAATAAAAACGATTGACTTACTATTCAAGAGAGAGAGTTCAAGTAATGACCAACCATAAATACCACCAAAAAAAAACTTTATGCCATGCCTTTATGCCAAAACAGCATCTTTAATCACTTACAACCTTTCAATAAAGGTAAACAAATTCTGACTAAATATATATTTGCCATACTTCTGTTAAAAAATATGATCTTTCTACTTTGACAATCATTTAAAAAAAGCTAAAAAGTAAGTGCTGACTAAAAGATTTTTAGTAAACTTTTGACTGATTGACAGATTTTCCCATCAAAAATGTCCTGAGGTCTGTTTTCTACAAACACACAATAACAATACAAAGGGGATTAATGCATGAAAAACCATAGAGCCGCTTTTACTATGATTCTCTCAGTAAAATCTGACAAAACAAAACCCAAAAACAACAGCTTCAATTACACTAATATCACTATCATGTCCACTTGGCAACACTGACTAGAATCATTGCATTACGAGTTATATTCAGAAAACTTTCAAAACGTAACAAAGCATGAAAGCAAGCTAGCGTAGATTAGCAATGCCTGCCAAATTACTGGAGGCTAACAAAGCTTGTGTGAAAGGATTAGATATAATTAAACTAAAACGTTTTGTTTATCCCCGCTAACGACAAAATCTGCATTTCAAAAGTTTATCAAACAAAACTGATGGGAATTCGTTCGCGCAACAAGTGTAGCACAAGGCAAGACAGCGCACCGGTTTTCTCTCCAAAAACATCCTTCCTTTTCTTTCCCTACAGACCAAACACACAGAGAAAGAGAGAGAAACCTGCCCACAACAGCAAGGCAATGATGAAGCCCATTTCCTTGTCAAAGTCGCCCCATTCAGGTCCCTCATTAGCAAAGCAATTCAAACCTAGCGATGTCTGCTTCTGTGTGTCTGCAGCTATTTGACTTCATTACGGGATGGCTGCTGGCGGTGAGGACACTTAACCCCTATTACAGTTTCACCTCCTGAGCCCAAACTACAAGATAATTAATCTATTTACACACAGGAGGAGGAAATAAGGACTGCTGCTGGAGCTGTTTAAACAAATATCGTAATCTTTAGGCAATAGTATTAGATGTTTTTGCCATTTGATGTGTGATACACTCATTTCACTAAGCCAGGCAAAAAAAAAAAAGCTGTTGAAAAATTACTACAATTGTTTCTGTATTTTTCATTTTCAAATAGTACAATACTAGAAACACTACTGTTCATCATTTTATTAGTACTCATGTTACTGTTGACAGCATATGTACACGTATATCACCATTTCAAATGAAAATATTGCCATTTAGAGAATAATGATTTTTAGTTGGTTGGTTGGTTGGTTGTTTGTTTGGTTGGCTGGGTTGTTGGTTGGCTTGGGGTGGTTGGTTGGTTGGTTGATTGTTTTGTTTTGGTGGTTGGTTGGTTGGTTGGTTGGTTGTTTTTTTTGGTTGCTTGATTGGTTGGTTGACTTTTTTGGCTGGTTGGTTGATTGGTTGACTTTTTTGGCTGGTTGGTTGATTGGTTGAGTTTTTTTGTTGGTTGATTGGTTGGTTGAATTTTTGGCTGCTGGTTAATTTGTTGGTTGAATTTTTTGTCTGGTTGGTTGATTGGTTGGTTGGCTTTTTTGGCTGGTTGGTTGATTGGTTGGTTGGCTTTTTTGGCTGGTTGGTTGATTGGTTGGTTGACTTTTTTGGCTGGTTGGTTGACTTTTTTGGCTGGTTGGTCAATTGGTTGGTTGACTTTTTTATTGGTTGATTGGTTGGTTGACTTTTTTGTTGGTTGATTGGTTAGTTGATGTTTGTGGTTGGTTGGTTAGTTGTTTTTGTTGTTGATTGGTTGTTTTTTGTTGTTGTTGTTGTTGTTGTTGTTGTTGTTTTGTTTTGGTTGATTTTTTTTTTTGGTTAAAGTAAATGTTTTTTTTTTCTAACTGAAAATCAGGGGTTTCCTCTATAAATTAGTTTCTTAATTCTTAAGTTAAAATATAAATTGTTAGTAATGTGTTACAAATGGACAGAAATGTGTCAACAATTTTTTTGATCTTATGTTGGGTTGTATCAACCCAATTTTGGGTGAAATATTGACAAACGCAACTGTTGAGTTAAAAAAAATTCATTGTAAAAAATAAACTGATATTGGGTAATAATAATAATAACTGCGCAATAATAGTGACCTGATATTGGGTGTAACCAATTGTCATTTTATTTAAAAATGCTTTAAATTAATTTTCTTTTTGGCTTAGTCCCTTTATCAATCTGGGGTTGCCACAGCAGAATGAATTGCCAACTTATCCAGCATACGTTTCATGCAGCAGATTCCCTTCCAGCTGCAGCCCATCACTGGGAAATATCCATACACACTCATTCACACATAAACTGCGAACAATTAGCTTTCCCAATTCACCTGTACCACATGTTTTTGGTCTTGTGGGGGAAACCGGAGCAGTTGGAGGAAACCCACGCGAACACAGAAAGAACATGCAAACTCCACACAGAAATGCCAACTGACCCAGCAACCTTCTTCCTGTGAGGTAAACATGCTACCCACTGTGCAGCCCCATTCTTTGTATATAATATTTAAATATTACATTTGTATAATATATCATCGGTAGTTTAAAAAAGTTAGGTTTTACACAAACAAATACTGTAATTGTAAATCATTAATCTAGAGAAAGTGATATTTTAAACATTCTTTGATTTTTATCAGGGCTGTATGTACTGAAAAAGTTCGCATTATAATGCAAACCAATGTTTTTTTTTTTCTTCTAAAAATTAAACAAAAAACAAATGCTTCTGTTATTTAAATAAAACATGTCAAATGATTAACTAATTCACAAAGTCTCCAAATCCAACCTTTTTTTAGCAAGTGCTTTCATAACCAACACAATGCTTGGACCGTAAAATAAAAGTCTGAGGTTAAAATGAAACATTAGACGGTTCCCCAGATTAGCATAGCCAATAAAAAGAAGTACAGAGCCCTCAATAAACACAAACATGGTTGCCAGGAGTTGTAAGTATGTCACATGATGGCTGACCAAGGTTACTGTCATCGTGAGATAAAAGTGGCAAGTCATTGTGACTGAGCTATAGTTAACTAAGCCAAATATATTTACCTCATCCCAAAGATTGCCTGACAAGGCAGGAGATGCATGTAGAACAGGGGCGAAATGTTGATATTAATAATTTTATATCTTAAAGGAACACATTTAAAGGGATAGATCACCCCAAAAGATATTTTACTCTTTATTCATTCAGCCTTAAATTAATATAAGCCTTTTAAGTTTCTTTATTCTGTTGAACACTAAAGATATTTTGAATAGAGCTGAAATCCTTGACTTCCATAGTAGGAAAAACTAATATTATGGAAATCAGTGGTTACAGGATTCAAAACTTCTTCAAAATATCTTGTGTTTGTCTGTGTTCAACAGAAAAAATAAAGTTAAACATGTTTGCAACAAGGAAAAGCTGATTAAATTACCATTTTGGGGTGAACCATCCCTTTAAGTTATTTGAAATGGATGCTTAGTTGACCTAAAACTCAACTCACGTCCATTAACAACCAGTTTAAAAAGGTAAAACAAAAACAAACGTCTTTGTGTCCTCTCTACTCAACACTCAAAACACTTTCTCCTCCAGTGTGAAGTCCTAGCGATTTACTCATTTCATGTGGTAATATCAAGTTGAGAGCAATTTGCTGGAAGTATCACTGGCATGTTAGAGGGATAATTTGCTAAGGAATGATGTATATTCACGTCCCGCAGAGAAGCAAATCAAACATTCCTGCTCTCTCCATGTTATTGCTTTGACAATCATACCTCATCTTCAGGACAGGCTATTTATTGTGCTCCATTGAGAGAGGGTATTTACATCTAGAACAATGGCATATCAAATATCTTGTTTGTGTAGAGGTGTTGTTGTGGTTGTCATGGAACAATAAGTCACTCTTGCGCACCAGAACTATATGGGAAAGGCGTTCTGCATTAGCAACCGATGCTGTTTTGGTGCATGAAAACCTCAGCGCTTAGCAACACTACTTGATAAAAGCATTCAAAACCTTTTAGGACATCACAAGACTCACTCTCAAGTTGCATTTACCTTCATTACCTAAATATGAATACCATTAAAATGCCTTGTTACTTAAAATCATACACTTGCCGGTATCAACTTACTTCTTTTGTGCTGGTTTGGGGTTCATTAGCACGCAGCGGGAGGTTAGGTTAGTCAATATCCTCGGCAAACACTCTCTGCTGAGTAGTTAGAGGCAATTTAGAGACCTCAATATGAGGGAGGAATATGTGCTTATTAATTAGCCAGGAACGATGTTGGAAGCTCTCAAATGTACAGATTTCATCTTATATTATATTACATTTGTCTAAGCTTCAGTTATCAATTATCATAAGAACTAGAAGAAAAGACTCTATTTGCACAGTCCATTACCTTTTTGTTTTTTTAAAAATGATAATGTAGTCCCATAATGTACTTCAATGAGGATCTTTAAAATAATATTCAAATATAAATGTGAAAATACTTCATTTAGTTTTTCTTGTAAATTAATGTAACTCTTATTTTACATAACTCAAATGAATTTACATAAACTGTAAAATATTTCCCAATTACTTGCAGTATATTACATTTTACAATAGTAAATAATGTACATGTTTTATATATTTAATAGTATATATACACTTACAGGCCATTTTATTAGGTACACCTTACTAGCACTGTTGGACCCACTTTTGCCTTTAGTACTGCCTTAATCCTTTGTGTCATAGATATAATGAGGTACTGGAAATATAAATCAGAAATTTTGGTCCATGTTTACATGATGGCATCATGCAGTTGCTGCAGATTTGTCGGCTGCACATGATGTAAATCTCCCGTTCCACCACATCCCAAAGGTGCTCTATTGGAATGAGATCTGGTCACTGTGGAGGCCATTTGAGTACAGTGAACTCATTGTCATGTTCAAGAAAGCAGTCTGAGATGATTTGTGCTTTATGACCTGGTGCATTATCCTGCTAGAAGTAGCCATCAGATGTGGTTATAAAGGCAACAATACTCAGGTAGGCTGTGGTGTTGACATGATGCTCAATTATTACTAATGGGCTCAAAGTGTGCCAAGAAAATGTCCCTCACACCATTAAACCACCAACACCAGCCTGTACCGTTGATACAAGGTAGGATGGATCCATGCTTTCATGTTGTTGACACCAAATTCTGACCCTACCATCCAAATGTCGCAGCAGAAATTGAGACTCGTCAGACCACGGAATGTTTTTCCAATCTTCTATTGCCCAATTTTGGTGAGCCTGTGTGAACTGTAGCCACAATTTTCTCTTCTTAACTAACAGGAGTGGTGCCCGGTGTGGTCTTTTGCTGCTGTAGAAACATCCGCCTCAAGTTTCGATGTGCTGTGCTTTCAAAGATGCTCTTCTGCTTGTTTGTTCTTTGAAAACCCTAGAGATGGTTGTGCGTGAAATTCCCAGTAGATCAACAGTTTCTGAAATACTCAGACCAGCCCACTAGACCATGCTGTGTTCAAAGTCACTTAAATCACCTTTCTTTTCCATTCTAATGGTCAGTTTGAACTGCAGCAGATCGTCTTGACCATGTCTACATGCCTAAATGTATTGAATTGCTGCCAAGTAATTGACTGATTAGAAATCAGTGTTAGCGAGCAGTTGGAAAGGTGTACCTAATAAAGTGGCCAGAGAGTGTATATCAAGTACCCAACGAGGAAAACATTATTCTGATAGAAAAATTTGATTAAAATATTAAGCTGCCCAACTCCTTCAGCATGACAAAAAAAAAACAAATAAATAAATAAATAGATGAACAAATAACAACAACTTATAATTATTTTTTAAATATTTAATAATAGTAAAAAAGTCTATATTAATATTATTTATATTATTATTTAAAGAAAAATAATATGGACTTTTGGATATAAATTGTAAATATAGTGTAAATATTTATGTTTTACTTTTTTTTTTTTTAAATGCTCAATGTGTGGTAAAGTGCTGTTTCCTATATCATTAACTTCTTCATTAATGGCGTTATAGCAATCATTAGTTTGTCATTAGCTTGTAATCAATCATGAGTCTCCCATAGTCTGTTTACTGTGAAAATTTAAAATGCAATGCACCATATTAGACTTCAGAGCAAGGCGATATTATGCATGCGTTTAATACATACAGAACAGTGTACTATTTACAAAGTCCATCGATCAGACCATAATATACGTCATGGAAACATCCAGTCGTGATGATACATACAGTAGCATCTTGTTGGACTTCATAGCAAGGGTGTTTTTGTAAACCCCTGGGACATTATTTTTAGCAGTATGTGGAGATCCAGGTGTAACACAGACGCAACACCACAATATCAAGAGGTTTGTCATGGTCACGACCTCTGTCTCACTCGCCATGTTCATCCAACAGAACGAGACACAGCTTGAAGACAGTGACAGCAAATCTCTCATCAGTGTTTTTCTGGATCGATGTTTGTGCAGACAATTAAGACGCAGTTTTGAGGCATAAAACAACACAGTTCCTGAGATTTTTTTGGGAAAAACTAATTGTTTTATGTTCACTCTACTTCATTGATCTACTTCAATTTGTTAAGGTAACTTAAACGATTTGTGTTCGGACAACATGAATGAATTGTGTGGAGCCCTGCTTCTTTTACAGTATACTACAGAAACATAATATTTACCCAGATGTTTACTGTAGCATTTTAAAATACATACTTTTGCAACCCAGGCTCAATCTGAAAATGTATCTCTATATACATTTCTGGAGAGCATCAAATACGTCACAGGAGGTACGCTTTTTTGCAGTTTTTGTTTTCGTGAATACACCAGAGGCTACTGTGTACGCTTTTTGGGATCTCAAATTTCTCTTGCGAGTGCCATTCGTGCCTGCTATTCTCGTGTAAATCCACCAGAGGTCACTGTCGAATGACTAACAGATTGAATGACTGACCGACTGACCCACCCTCCTCCTTCCCTAAGGATTGACCCGCACACTGACGCCCTTAAACACAACCAAAAGTTTTAAAAAGCAATTCCGAAAAAGAAAAACCCTCGCCAGATTTTTACCATGTTTTCAGATTTTACCACTTTCTCACCCTGTTATTTACTTGTTTATTTTATTTTTCGCCTTCTGTTTTTGTCCTACCTGCTTACTAAAACCACTCTTCACCAGACTCGAACCTCTATATTGTGGTTAACTCCTCTCTGCATCTTAAGTCCGTCAATGTACATGGCGAGCTACAAACTGGTAACAGCGGGAAAGCTGTCCATACGGAGGTAAGCGGACAGTTGGTAAGTGCAAAAAAGAACGGCGTCATACCACCACATATCGTTTGTTTTATAGATGAAATACAGCCATACGTACTTCTGGATACATAATTTGGAATCTCCAGAAGTGTATATAAGGCTACGTTTTCGGAATGAGCCCATGTTATGATTATGCATATGCTTAATAAATCCATATAACAACAACATGATCAATCCAGACTAAATATAACTAGAAACAACTAAAAATGGCAATAAAGTCACTTTCCAACATCAAAAAAAGTTGCTGGAACAGAGATCACAGATTCATATTTCAATTCAGAATCATAAATAAATGGAGAACGCTCATGAATGGCAAAATATAGCACAGCAGATTATTTATTATTGATCTTTTTGACAATGCATGTACTTAAAATTCCTCGTGTTTCTCAGCAAGTCATCGCCGTGATCCAGAGCCTCTTTTGATTCTACAAAGCTTTCGATGACGAAAGGCAAAGCCCAGGGGGAATGTCAGACTTCAGGAAGTTCGTAACTCTCTCCAATGACTCATTATAGCTTTTGCTAATGTTAGAGCTCACTCTGTCTCTCTGGAGGAGTCAGCAGAGACTAGATGCTATTTAAAGAGTATCTTCAGATGCCACACATCTAAAAATCGTTACAAATAGAACTGTAAATCTCTCCTTCAGATGTATGGTTCTGGAGTATTTCTGTATTTCTGTGTTTGCATATGCGTGTGCTCCTGCTGCATAAATTCGAAGGCAAGTCAATCTATTTTTGATGCAATAGAGCAGGTAAAGGGACGACACCTAATGTACTCACAGCCCACATTTAATAGCACACAAGGGTATTCTGGGCTCTCTAGCGGAATCTGTGTCCGATACATAAATTGTGGGTAAACAGTGAGTGCGAAGTGACACAATACTGACATTTCTTGACATCAAATTAATGGATGGATGAATTGATGATTGAATAAATTGATGGATGGACGGATGGATGAATCAACAAATTAATAAATCAATGGATGGATGAATGAATCAATGACTGAATAAATCAATGGATGGATGGATGAATCAATGATTGAATTAATCAATGGATGGATGGATGGATGAATCAATGATTGAATAAATCAGTGGATGGATGGATGAATCAATGATTGAATAAATCAATGAATGGATGGATGAATCAATGATTGAATAAATCAATGGATGGATGGATGAATCAATGATTGAATAAATCAATGGATGAATGGATGGATCAATGATTGAATAAATCAATGGATGGAAGGATGAATCAATGATTGAATAAATCAATGGATGGAAGGATGGATGAATCAATGGATGAATGGATGAATCAATGATTGAATAAATCAATGGATGGATGGATGGATGAATCAATGATTGAATAAATCAATGGATGGATGGATGAATCAATGATTGAATAAATCAATGGATGGATGGATGAATCAATGATTGAATAAATAAATGGATGGATGGATTGATGGATCAATGATTGAAAAAATCAATGGATGGATGAATCAATGATTGAATAAATCAATGGATGGATGGATGAATCAATGATTGAATAAATAAATGGATGGATGGATTGATGGATCAATGATTGAATAAATCAATGGATGGATGAATCAATGATTGAATAAATCAATGGATGGATTGATGAATCAATGATTGAATAAATCAATGGATGGATGGATGGATGGATCAATGATTGAATAAATCAATGGATGGATGGATGGATGAATCAATGATTGAATAAATCAATGGATGGAAGGATGGATGAATCAATGGATGAATGGATGAATCAATGATTGAATAAATCAATGGATGGATGGATGAATCAATGATTGAATAAATAAATGGATGGATGGATTGATGGATCAATGATTGAAAAAATCAATGGATGGATGAATCAATGATTGAATAAATCAATGGATGGATGGATGAATCAATGATTGAATAAATAAATGGATGGATGGATTGATGGATCAATGATTGAATAAATCAATGGATGGATGAATCAATGATTGAATAAATCAATGGATGGATTGATGAATCAATGATTGAATAAATCAATGGATGGATGGATGGATGGATCAATGATTGAATAAATCAATGGATGGATGGATGGATGGATGAATCAATGATTGAATAAATCAATGGATGGAAGGATGAATCAATGATTGAATAAATCAATGGATGGAAGGATGGATGAATCAATGGATGAATGGATGAATCAATGATTGAATAAATCAATGGATGGATGGATGGATGAATCAATGATTGAATAAATCAATGGATGGATGGATGAATCAATGATTGAATAAATCAATGGATGGATGGATGAATCAATGATTGAATAAATCAATGGATGGATGGATGAATCAATGATTGAATAAATCAATGGATGGATGGATTGATAGATCAATGATTGAAAAAATCAATGGATGGATGAATCAATGATTGAATAAATCAATGGATGGATGGATGAATCAATGATTGAATAAATAAATGGATGGATGGATTGATGGATCAATGATTGAATAAATCAATGGATGGATGAATCAATGATTGAATAAATCAATGGATGGATTGATGAATCAATGATTGAATAAATCAATGGATGGATGGATGGATGAATCAATGATTGAATAAATCAATGGATGGATGGATGAATCAATGATTGAATAAATCAATGGATGGAAGGATGAATCAATGATTGAATAAATCAATGGATGGAATAAATCAATAGATGGATGCATGAATCAATGATTGAATAAATCAATGGATGGATGGATGGATGGATGAATGGATGGATAGATAGATCAATGAATGAATAAATCGATGGATAATAGGATGAATCAATGAATGGATAAATAAACAAATCAATGAATAAAAAAAATCAATCGATGGATGAATCAACAAATGAAAAAAACGATGGATGGATGGATAAATCAACAAATAAATAAATCAATGGATGGATAGATGAATCAACAAATAAATGGATGGATGGATGGATAGATGAATCAAGAAATGAATAAATCAATGGATGGATGGATTAATGAAGCAATGAATTAATAAATTGATGGATGGATGGATGGATGGATGGATGGTCAGAAAGACGGATGGATGAATCAATGAATCAATGGATAAGAAAATCGATGGATGGATGAATCAATGGATAAAAAACAATCAATGGATGGATGGGTGGAAGGAAAATGAATAAATAAATTGATGGACTGATGAGTCAGTAAAACAAAGAATGAATGAATGTATCAATGAATAATTCAATGACTCAATGAATAAACCAATTAATCGAATAATGAAATCAAGGAATAAATGAATAAATCAATGCATGGAAGGATGGATGGATGGATGGATGGATGAATGAATGGATGGACGAATAAATCAATGAATCAATCTGTCTTGATTATTTTCTAGGGAATACAATATTTACTATATTGTTTAAAACATAAATCTTTTATCAGTCCTTTATAAAAAAATCTACCTGATGGGAAAATGAACAATTTTCAATAAATAATTTAAATGCATTTAAAACAACAACAAAAACAATGGAAAATTAATTATTGTCTTGTCAATACAGTTTTTATTAGGTGAAGTATTTTATATACTACTTTTCCTTGAGCATTTGTGTAATTAAAAATTTGGTAGAAACCAAAAAACAAAAAAAAACCTCAAACAAACAGCATAGGTTACTCTATTTAAAGAGCATATTCAGATACCACACAGCTAAAAATCATTACAAATAAAGACTATAATGCACATCTTCAGGTAATCATATAGTATTTCTGCATTAGCCTGTTTGCGCATATGAGTGTACAAATCTGCATAAACACAAAGGAAAGTCAGTCTTACTCTGAAACATTTCTTTATTGACTTATTCAAGGTTTTATTCTTTCTTCTATAAGGTATTTACTCGATGATGGAGCACATCTGTTTATTCAGGGGTAACCTATCTTAGCGCGCTGCATGACTAATATCAGATTATGAATATGATTCACTCTGGGGAAATGGGAACGGCGACAAAAGGCATGCTGAATATGTAACAGCCGCATCAAATTATCAGATACATTTTGCGAAAGGACACAGGTATTAGTCACAGTTATTGTGACTGAGAAAGAATATCTCATTCAGACCTCACCAGGAAACATTGAAGCACAAAATATATTAAATAAAGTGTACTGTCACATGCAGAACGAAGCATAAATGCCTGCAGATTATATTGCCATGAATATATTACCAGCCCTATAAAACTGTATGTGATCTGTACATGCAGTAAAGTCTGTGATAAAGGCTTAAAATAACATAAAGAAATTCTAGGATATCTAGTCACAAATATGTGGTTCATGCATAATTTGTGTTTGCCAATAATTGCTCATTGACAAGTTTTGGCTTTTTTTGCTTGACAGTTTTTGCCCTAAACACATTGATATATTTTATTACTCTACTTGCAATCATCTCTGTAATGTTTTTTTTTTTTTTTTTTTTTTTTAAATTGGACAACATTTATGATAGTCCCTGCAACACAATACTCATTTTCCCAAACCTCTTTTATAATACTTTATAAAAGATTTTTAAAAAATGTAATTACTCGGGAAATTGTAAATGAAAATAAATTAATAATTAACGCATTTAAAACAAACTAACAATCCAATATAAACTGACTCTCATCTTGGCAATACAGTTTGTAACGAGATTAAATATCACATTTTCCTCCACCTGATATTTTAATTATGCAGAAAATGTTGGATTTCAAACAGATAAAAAACAAAATGATGGATGGATGGATGGATGGATCAATCAGTTAATGAATTAATAAATTGATAAATGAATGAATCAATCAACCAATCAATAAGTTAATGAATGAATAAATGAATGTATGAATGATTGAATGAATGAATAGATCAAACAATCAATTAATGGATTAATAAATTTATGGATAAATGAATGAATCGATGGATGGATGGATCAAAGAATCAGTTAATGAAATAATAAATCAATAGATGATTGAATGAATGAATATCTGGATGAATGGATCAAACAATCAGTTAATGAAATAATAAATTGTTAGGTGAATGGATGAATGGATCAAACAATCAGTTAATGAATTAATAAATTAATGGATGGATGGATGGATCAATCAGTTAATGAATTAAGAAATTGATAAATGAATCAATCAATCAACCAATCAATAAGTTAATGAATGAATGAATGGATCAAACAATCAATTAATGGATTAATAAATTTATGGATGAATGAATCGATGGATGGATGGATCAAAGAATCAGTTAATGAAATGATGAATTGATAAATTAATAAATCAATAGATGATTGAATGAATGAATATCTGGATGAATGGATCAAACAATCAGTTAATGAAATAATAAATTGATAGGTGAATGGATGAATGGATGAAACAATCAGTTAATGAATTAATAAATTAATAGGTGAATAAATGAATGAATCAATTAATCGATGGGTGGATGGATGAATGAGTAAATTAAATAATAAACTGATGAATGAATGAATGAATGAATGAATCAATCAATCAATCAATCAATCAATGGATGGATGGATCAATCAATCAATGAATCAATGAATTGATAAATGAATTAATAAATGAATGAATCCAAGGATGGGTGATCAAACAATCAGTTAAAGAATGAATAAGTTTATGAATTAATGAATTTATAGATGAATGAATGGACCAATCAAACAATCAGTTAATGAAATAATAAATCGATGGATGGATGGATGGATGGATGAACGGATCAATCAATCAGTTAATGAATGAATAAACTGATAGATGAATGAATGAATCGATGGATGGATGGATCAATCAATCAGTAATGAATTAATAAATTGATAGGTGAATGAATGAATCGATGGATGGATGGACCAATCAAACAATCAGTTAATGAAATGATAAATCGATGGATGAATGAATGAATGAATGAATGAATGAATGAAATGATGAATGGATGGATTAATCAATCAGTTAATGAATTAATAAACTGATAGAAGAGTGAATGAATCGATGGATGGATGGATGGATCAACAATCAGTTAATGAATAATAAATTGATGAATTAATGAAAAAAAAATTTTTTTTACTGTTTGTAAGGTGAAACATCACGGCACTTACTGATCACAAAATAATCCACATCATCCATAACCATTTTTTTTTTCCTTTTTCAACTGTAATATTTAAATTAAATTATGGGGAACTGGGAAATGTTCACAAAGAAGTATTTGATAAATAAATGAACAAAAAAATAAATACGCTTTTTTGTTATCACTATTTGTGAGATGGAAAAAAAATCGATATTATTTCCCCAATATATTTTCCCTTTCATTGAAAATGGCACCAAAAAGTTATGAAGATATGAGATATGAAAAAAATTAAATAAACAAGTAGAATAACATCAGAGATCTTAGAGTGTTTAAAGGAATCTCACATTTGCCACTTCACTTAATTTCTAAAATAGCATTTAATTTCCTTTTTTTCTTCTTCTTCTTCTTCGTGCTCTGTTCAGTCATGGTACTGTATTCATAAACCAAGAGTCCAGTAGAACTAATCTATTTTAATAACACTCTTCTCAGAAAACTACTGTAAGTTCTTTTTTCCACCCACATGTGCTCAACTTCGAAGACCAATTTCAAAGCAGTGCAATATTTCCAAGCTTTCATACCATTTTCTGGCACTGTAGGTAAGGCAGAGGGGAACTGGGGATCGATTGTAAGGCGACCCGGGTCTTTTGCTGGACATTTCCAGAGTCCTGACCCAACAGCACATGGGAGGTAATTCTGTTACTCAGAAGAAAAGCTCAAAGGTCACCAACCGATCAATACAACACCATAACATCTCACACTTAAGCACCTTTGAGAAAACACGGCTTCTGGAGTTTGTTTTGCACCATTTTTCTGCATTTGCAGGCTTAAGAGACTATTGATAAAGATTAAAAGCACCCGTGTGGATAATGTAAGTTCAGACTGCTGTGCAAACTGTACATGCAAGCACACCTAAAGGGTCTATATAGGTACCTCAGATGTACATATTACTACCTGAAAATGTAGAGGAGAACTTTTTAGGTACAAACATTATCTGTGAGGTGTCAATATGGATCCTTTGGATACAAATGTGTATCTTTTAAAAAGCTGCCGCCAGCAGTGTAAAATGCCATATTCTTAACTCAGCAAGTGTCAGTCCATCATCTGTGAGCAAGTCTATAGTTCTGTTAACACGGCCACTTTAAATATCCCTCCACCCAGTTTTTTTCTGAAATAATTAACTTTCTAATTACTAACTAGAGCATCCCAGAGATAAATCCCTACAAAGGAGCCGCATTTAATAAGGAAACATGGATGTTTACCAAGTTTCCTCAATAAACTGCTAGTATTAATGCTATAATTCGACCAATTCCCCATGTGAAATGGAGCAAACCTCACATGGTGGACTGCAGCTCTACCTAATTAAATTAATCCGCCTTTATTAAAAAGGCAAAGCTTCCAAAATCTCTCAACACTCCAAGGGAATGAGAGCAAACAATGCCGTTCCTCTTATGTTGCAGAGTTAAAAGACTTTGACGGGATAATCAAACAGCATTCTGTATTTTTGTAAGTCATCAAGAGGTCAGAAAGCTCAGGTGAAAAAGAAGTTATCACGATGGATCCATCACATTAGACCTCAGGATGAATGAATGGAAATGTGAACATCAAAGAAGGTGCACACACAAACAAAATAAACATAAATAAAATAATTAGACCCCCATTGACTACCATAAAAGGTTTGGAGCGGGTCTATCACGCTCACTTAATATTTTTTGGGGAAAATAACTAATTTACATGTAATGTTTGAACATATTTTAAAATTTTAATTAAAATGAAGAATACTATAACATTCATGCATTCATTCATTTTCTTGTCTGCTTAGTCCCTTTATTAATCCGGGGCCGCCACAGCGGAATGAACTGCCAACTTATCCAGCAAGATTTTACGCAGCGGATGCCCTTCCAGCCGCAACCCATCTCTGGGAAACATCCACATTCACACACACACAATCATACACTATGGACAATTTAGCCTACCCAATTCACCTGTACCGCATGTCTTTGGACTGTGGGGGAAACCGGAGCACCCTGAGGAAACCCACGCGAAGGCAGGGAGAACATGCAAACTCTACACAGAAACGCCAACTGAGCAGAGGTTCGAACCAGTGACCCAGCAACCTTCTTGCTGTGAGACGACAGCACTACCTACTGCGTCACTGTCTCGCCCTACTATAACAATAATCTATAATATTTTGAAAAAAAAAAACGTTGAGCAGTGAAACGGTTTTCTTTTTGAACATTCTTGTGACATTAAAGACAGCTATTCTATCACAGAAATAGCATTTTAAAATATATTGAAAATTGTTATAAATATCCTCAATGTGGAAGAGGATGAGGTGTTTTTTTTTCTCTCTTTTTTTTCTTTTTTTTTCTTTTTAAATTTGTGTGTTTTCATTTCAAATAAAAATAAAGTTATATTGACCCCACACTGGCTGTTCTAATTGTTGCTCTTTACATATCTATAGTTCTACATTGTGATTTCCTATCCAGTTTAAGCACTGGTTATCCAGATTTAGTGATCCTGAAAAAGTTCCTATGCAGATCAGATTGATTCAATCTAATGTTGCTTTGAAAAACTGGCACAAAAAGTAAGCTGGATTATGTGATCACACGGATTGCAAAAACAGTATTACTAAATCCAGATTAAACCTTTTGAAAAACCAGTCCCTTGTATACTGTTTTCCATGTGAACAGACATAAATAATATGTCACATGAGCATTATGCTAGTTATATTTTGTAAAAACTGTGAAGCACCCAAACCCTTGTGTAATAATGTGACCATGTTGGTTATGTGTGTGAATCTAAAAAGTTGGGAAAGAAATAGCATGTGTTTCATTATAATAGATCTGTGAATCCATAAACAACATTACAACACAACTTAACTAACCCTTTTTTCTCACACATTCATTCATTTTACTTCTGCTTAGTCTCTAATTTATCAGAAGTCGCCACAGCTTAATGAACCGTCAACTATTCCGGCAAATGTTTTATGGAGCGAATGCCCTTCCAGCTGCAACCCAGTACTGGGAAACACCTATACAGTCTCGCGTTCACACACACACTCATAAATTATGGGCAATTTAGTTCATGCAATTCGCATGTCTTTGAACTGTGGGGTAAAGCAAAGCACCTGGAGGAAACCCACGTAAACACGGGGAGAACATGTTAACTCCACACCAACTGACCCAGCCTGGACTCAAACCAGTGACCTACTTGCTGTGAGGTGACAGCGCCAACCACTGAGCCAGAGCTCCTAATTACAATGGAAGTGTTTCATGGAGTAAAAAGCATTAGCTAAGACCACTGCTTTGCCCAAAAAAGTAAAGGAAACAGATGCTGGCTCCAATAAACACTCGTTCAACTTTGAAAAGATCTGCCCAGGCACCAATAACTATATAACTGTCCCGCTAACTGTATATAGTTAAAATTCATGGTAGTGCTAATCCTATTCAACCGCCCCCAATGGAGAGCAGCACCTGGCTAGCGGCGTACAGGTAATCTAAGTTCAAGTCTCTGCATTAGACAGTCTTGCGTATTGCGTCTGACAGCAAATCTATCATTTCTATGCAAGTGCTATAGCTAATGTTAGTGTGTGTCGGTGCTGTAGGACAGATATTGGCGCTGGAGGGGAAGAATCTGTATGGTAAGAGATTTCCAGAGTGTCAAGTCATTGAATACAACATGATTAAAGGAGAATGAAAACGAGTGCTGGGATTATTGCAGGCTGATTTGCCTAACTGTGCTGTGCATTGTGTCGAATAAATGAGTTGAGCTGTATAAGCAAACACCATTTTCACGAGCAGCTGGCAAAACTTTACTAAAAGACGAATGAAAGCATCTGAGGAAACGCAGTGTGGGAGATATTAGTCTGTTGTTGCTGTTGTCTATCCAGAGCAGGGGAAAAAAATCCCCCATACTGTCAGTCAAAGTTCTTTCTCTTGATAATATTGAATTTGGCATCATTCTGAAAGGAAGAGCAGGCCTTTCATGGTTCCCTAAGAGATGTGATTAGTTGAGAAAACGCTGCATAACTCACTCCAGCTTTACTTTTGCTATAGTTTCTTCAGGGTCAGCGATTGCAGAAAAAGTTTTATGGAAGTTCAGCTAACAGTTCAACAGCAATTACAAACACTGCCGTTTTGCCAATTAGGCTCTTTAATGTAATTTATATTTAGTGCTGCATGATTAATTAATTAAAGGCGTTTTTCAGGCACCTACTTTCATATAGAGCAGCGTTTAGAGCAGGGGTCACCAAACTTGTTCCTGGAGGGCCGGTGTCCTGCAGATTTTAGCTCCAACCCTAATCAAACACACCTGAACAAGCTAATCAAGGTCTTACTTGGAATACTTGAAACATCCAGGCAGGTGTGTTGAGGCAAGTTGGAGCTAAACCCTGCAGGGACACCGGCCCTCCAGGACCAGGATTGGTGACCCCTGGTTTAGAGCCATAGTTTACTAACAAGCTTCACAAAATTTGCAGACTATTTAAAAATTGAAGATATACTGTGGCAATTTATATTGCTATGAAGATATTGTTGCTGCTGCATCTGAAAGTTACGGTGGCTGAGAGAGCTAAACATGAAAACACATGCATTTACAAAAAACGCCAGCAAATTAAGAAACGATCTTCATCCAGTTGACTGAAAATGTGCTTCAAATTCTCACAATGCATACAGCTACAAAAACATTCTGTATTTTCCTACAATGCCAACAAATTATGAAAACAACTGCATTTTCTCATAACACTTGCAATTAGAACAGAACACAATGGAAATGTTTTAAGAGGGCCCTAAAACGTGATGGACGCATAAAAGATATGGGCGAAGTCTCTGTGACGTTACCTATAGGATCCTGAACAGTGCGAATTAATCTACAAGTAGGCATGGCCAAATGTCGCCAGTTTATTCGCACATCATCGACATCAAAAACAGGAGTTAACCGTAAAAGGGTAAAGAGGCAGAGCGTGAGCAGAGCTTCAGATGCCTGCTAGCATTTTGCTTAAACAGGCTTTTCTTTGGGAAAAACGGTTAATACTTCATCACCTGCAACCTCTCCACATGTGTTTGGTTGTACATTATAACAATGAAGTGTTTAGTTTTAAAAAAACACTGCTGTAACACATTGAGCCACTAAGCATTGTTCTTATGACGTTTTTTTTTTTTTAACAGGAGGAAAACACGAATTACTTACAATTAGGGATGTAACTGTATCAGAATTTCACGGTACGATAATACCTCGGTTTGAAAGGCACAGTACGGTATTTATTGAATAATTTACAGGAAAAACAAAACTAATGAAAAAACTCAAAAAAAGTGCCAAAAAGTGTTTATTTACCTTAGCACTGAACATATTAATGACATACAAATTAGCCATCTATCTGTAAGTTTCAAAACAGGAACTTAAATTTTTCAATTTTAATAACAAAAAACTATTAAACCATATAAAAAAATAAAGTTTCAATTTAGTATTGTTGAAAACTCATCACATTCAACATTTAATCACTCACTCACTTAAATAGAGATGGGTTTTTAAGGAAAATTATCATATAACTATAATATGGTAAAAGCTGGGATCTCTGTGGGAATGTCCCCTGAAACAGAAAAAAAACCCTCTCATTTGGGACTGAGGTTTCTGGGACAGAGAGATATGATTTAGCCAGGGTTGACAGCAGTGGGTAACGTTGTGCATGGTCTTTCCACCACTTGAGAGGACAAGCCATGAGTGAGATAGAGGTCTCTTTGCGGTACAAGTCAATGTCTGCATCAATCTAACAAGTGTGCTGTGTTCTGCAGTCCCCATGACTGTTTTTAGTCGTATTCCCCGACTTATATTTCACCACAGTCTGGCAGTGCCTGCATACTGTTTTTTCTTTGTCTGTCACCTTTTTCGTATCTTTTTAGAAAGAGACCGAAATGCTTCCACACATCCGATTTAATACCCGCTTTAGGTTCGATCATTTCCAGCTCTTTTTCTTCCCTGCTACTAGCAGCACACTCATTTCCGCATTACTGGATCTGTAGTGACAACAGATCACAAAGGATGATGGCCACGCCTAGGCTGATGGGAATTGTAGTTCCCGCTACCTCCCGTTCGCTTCATTCACCTAAGCAAACTTTTCTTAGAAATATAGTTTAATTAAGTCATGGGCCATACGGTAATATTGAAAATAATTACTATTGCGGTATGACGGTATTTACAATACTGTTACATTCCTACTTCCAAACCCTTCAAATATAGTCTGTGTTAGTAAATACAAGGCTATTTATGAAATTCAGGCATAACACTGTATGACAGCATTTCAGATGAATGTTCTGGAGCCTACAGCTAATCTATCTGTAAAAGTCACTTTAAGCTGTAAACTTTAAATTTTCAACATCAAAAGCGGACAGAGCAGAGATCAACATCCCATAATGCAACTCGCAAACAGAAATAAACGGAAACACTACAATACGTAAACCGTTAATTAACAGATTTTTTGTTACAGTGTATTTAAATGAAAGCTGGCCCTTAAACTAGTGTGTCACCAATATTGTACGTTTAATATGCTCTCTCTAGTTATTTTGCCATTTTTTAATGCAACATGATCCATTTAGTGTGTCATTGCTGCAAATTTAATCATTAATCTATTATAATAATTATTAATTTATGCATTTTAATATATATTAAGTCACACAGCCTCTAAAACCACACAAAAACTGATCCAAGGCAAAGCAAAAGGACAAAAACATTAGTTCTCTTCACTCAGAGCTTCATGGTCACTTGGCATTCAGTGTCTCAAATGGTGCGACACTGCGAAGGAAGTGTTAACCATGCCATAGTAGACCCAAAACGCAAACTGCGAGAATGTTACATTGATGGATGGATGAAGTGACAGGACACAGTTGGTGTAAACACACACATACAGCCTCTTTCTCTTCCCTCTCCGGCTCTGACACATAAAGTATGTCAGATGACAGAGAGAGTGTGTCGATGTGTTGCAATGAACCCACTGAGCCTCCATTATTACGGCCATAAATCTTGAGCTGGATCTGCAAACACACTGCGGAGACTGTGCTTGCGCGCTCAACGTTATTGTGCCGATTTCTTTTCACGCGGAGCTCAGGTGTTTAATACAGCCGCAAAATATCAAGAAAACACTGTACAATATTTTCTCTGAACGCTATTTTGAGGAACATATGAGGTCGTCTGTTATTTTGTCGAGTGTTATGGTAGCATTTGTGCTCACGTTCAACATTCGGCTGCTTAGATTTCACATTGCAATTTTGAGAGGGCACTTGTGGCTCAAAGACCACCGGCGCCCTGTAACTCAATTCATCTCAAAGGGGATAAAAGAACCTCCTCTGGAAATGTTGAGGAGATTTATGAGTCTCCGAGCAGTCAA